>NW_020897693.1:17143362-17199999 GCF_003984885.1 Neopelma chrysocephalum
CGGCGGGGCCGCGCTTCCGGCGGGCGGCGGTGCCAGGCGGCGGCCGCGGCGGTAGCAGGTACCGGCACCGGCGGGGCGGGCGGGAGATGTGCCCGGGCAGCGCGGCCGGGCCCTTCGTGCAGCACCGGAGCCCGGCGGCCTGTCCCGGTGCTGCCGGGGCGGGGGAGCGGCCCGGCGGCGGGGCTGGGGCTGAGCGGCCCGGGCCCGAACCCCGAGCCCTGAGCCCGGGCGCTGCCGGGCGCGCCCTGTACGAGGGCGGTGCGGCGCAGTTCGCCCGCCGTGAACGCCCGGCGGGGAGAGCGCGGGTAGTGAAGCGCCGCGGGCACCCAGGCGGGGAGAGATGGGGCCGGGAGCCCGCGGGGCGCTGGTCTCTGCTCGGTGCTGGCGGTGCAGGCGCCGCCGGAGCGGGGCCACCGGGCCGTGCTGTTGCCTGGTCCCGTCCCGGCGGGGCTGGGGTGGCTGCCGTCCCCGCAGTGCCCAGCAGCCTGGGCTGGTACACGTCCCACCCCCAGGCAGCTGGCGTGCGCTAGGGGAGCTTGGGGCTTTGTTTTAACAGTGTAAACAGCAAATCTGTGAGTCGTGTAGGTGAGTCTTGGGTCAGGGCTCTCCAAGGAGCTCAGTCGAAGGGAATGGGAGAGAACAGATCTGTGGTGGAGGCGGTGATGATGAAGAGAGGTGCAGGGCCCGCAGGGCTGTGTGTGCCCCGCTGCCTCACTTGCTCACCCTGTGTGACGGGTGGGTCCTGCAGGACACTTGAGAGCAGCCTCTGTACTTTGTGCTGCAGCACCAGAGGGGACACTTGAAGAGCTCAGCGCTTTTGCTCTCAGACCCTGCAGAGAACTACTAACGGGAGGTCGAATGCTAGCCGAGGTGGCCTTCAGCAAATAGATTGGGATGACTGGGGAAGGAAGGTTTCTCAGTTAAAAAGCTGTTACAATAAAGCAGGACTAAAGAGGTTCCCTGAGCAATAGTGTGTCTGTCCTCAGTTATCTGATCACAGTGAGCCAGACACAGCTGGTCTGGCTCCTGACCCTTAGGTTCTTTCAGGGTAGTGATGCTTTCAGTGATGCTCTCAGTGGTATCATCAGTCCTGATGTGAAGGGAGGCTTGAACTGGACTTTTTGGTTGAGTCTTGGTTCTGGAGCTCATTCACTCGAGTACTCCAAAGCTCTGCTGCTGAGTAACTGCTCCCCTTTCTTGCAATGTGCTTGATTTTAACACTATAGCAAAGTACAGGGGACTTGATTGGTGTGTACATAAAAACAGACATTTGTGCAAATGAACCGGAACTGGGAGGAGGTGTGGATGGCAGCAGAGTCTGAAAACTAATTCCAGAACTGGGAATGCTTTGTATCTGACCATTGCTTGTTCATCTGGCACAGAAGAGGTCACTTGGCTTTTGGAATTCTTTGTTGTAAGTACAGGTCCAGGGTGTGGTAATGTATGCATGGACATATTTTGAAGTGTAGAATTCCTTCTGAATTGATAGTATATCTGGAAGAAAACAGGAAAAGGAAACTACCAAGCACATGCAGGTTAAAAATAAGTGGTGGAAAAGTAGTGATACTGAAATTGCAGAAAAAAATAGTTTGCGTGAACAGCAGTTACCAACACGTTCTAGATATAAGTGAACTGTCTCCCCTGGGTAAATTCTGGTGGGATCTCGTATAAGGAATCTCCAGATCAGAATTTGTGTGAAAATTGTATTTTAATGGGCTGAATTTTCTCTCCTTTAGCAGAATATGCTGTTCTCCAGCACCTCTGTTATCAAGAAAGTTAATTTTTATTAGACGGCAAGTGTTCATGTGCAGTATAGGTGCAGAAAATATACTTAAATGCTTGGAAAAAAGGAAACAGTTGGCTCTTTAGAGCCTGGCAGTCAATAAATGCTTCTGACATCAAGTATGATTCTTTAGTTTTTAAATGTTTGACTAGACTTTTTACTTTTTAAAGCTGAGTGTGTAATTTTTCTTACCTTACGATTTGCTATACAGGCTGTACCACTTGCATCTGGTCGTGACACTTATGTAAAACAAGTGCAGTTCTTAAATTGAGTTAAACATGGTGAAATGCTGTGTCTTTCCAAGAGTTAAGGAAGGTTTAGGCAAGAGCACTATCCACTGGGCTCTTTTTCCAGTGTGTAACCTACTAACGACTTCCTTCTTCCACGCGGTGCCACACTAAGATTAACTTTATGCTGTAGGGGAAATCCCCCAGTTTAATAACCAACTCTTCTGCCTCTGATCAGGTGCTGCAAGTTGACTGTGAAGCTAAGTGGTGATCCATGTAGGGAAAAGTGAGGGCACTTGGCATCTTGCCGACCCTATGGCAGTACCATCACTGCTCTGTGGGAGGATTTGAATTTGGTCCCTAAGCGTTTCAGGACCTTGCTTTGGGGATGGGGTTGCTACTGGGCATCCCCAAGAATCTCACAGGAAAGGCAGCTCAATGGATGGCAGCAGCTGAACTTGGGTCGTCTTTCTCCGCCAGGGCTGGGAAATCCCTGGGAGCTGGGAATGCCAAGAGGCTGCCCTGATGGGGCATGGATGCTTCCTCAGCATGGGGTGCTGAGCTTTTGGGGCTGCTGAGCTGTTGTAAGAAATGCTTTAAGCTCACTGAGTCATAGGAGTCAATGCCTGCTGTTACCATAGAAATCAGATCAGCTGCCAGGGGTGGGGAGTCCTTGTCCCTTGGCTCCACTGCTGCGTGGTTCCAGCATGAGCTCACAGTGCAAAGGAACCTGATTTCTTGCTCCTTGTCCCATTGAGATCAGAGAAGGTCAGGCAGCTCTTGCAGCCCTCACTATAGGGCAGGGAATAATTTTGCTTGGGTCTTTGCGCTTGCTGCAGTGGTCAGGCCCTGTGTGTCTGATGTGGTGTCTTGGTGATCCACTGCCAACATATGTCACACTCTTTCATAATTTGGGAAATATTGCATTTGATTAGCAATAGCTCCCAGCCCTTTGGAGCCCCAAAGAGGTGAAAACTGGTTGCAAATGGGTGAGTAGCAGATAGGGGAGGACAGGAAGTAATAAGCTTGGAGTGATTCAAAGGGAAAGGGCAAACACTGAATATCCAATTTCCTGTGCTCACAAAACGCATCCCCAAGCTTGGTCACAAGTACAGACCAGAGCATGGATGTGACACACTTTCAAGTGCTCAGTGTCTCACAGGTTTTGGCCTTTGTGCTCACATCTGGGTAACTGTTGCATTGTTTTCTTTGGATAAAGAGACACATTCAAGCTCTAGAAATGGAGGATGCAAAACATCATTGGCCCCTCTCAGTTCTGCTAAAGAAAATAGCTTTACTCTGAATATACTTTTCACACAAAGGCATTGTGCCTCCTCAGATCATTTTTGAACCCTTTGGTCTCCTCATAATGCAAAATAAGCACAAGCCTGTCTGTGAAACAGTGTTACAGAGACTCTTGCGGGTGTGAGACCTCATTTGGTTTTTCTGCAGTTCCTCTTGGCTTGGTGCCTGTTGACCACTGAATTACTGTCCGTGAGCAATCCAGATCTTCATAGTTGTCCTTTCCAATGTTTCCTTACCTCCAGGATACTGACTTCAGAGGATAACAGCTGTTTCCCCAGGGTTGTCCCTAAGAATTGCAGGTGGTGCTGTATGCTGTACTAGTTCAGTTCCGGCTTTGACACATCTTCTGCGCCAGGTGAGAGTGAGAAATATTTGCAAACAGCAAATGCACTGAGCTTTCTGTTTCTTGGACCCTCTTAATTCTTTGGTCTCCTCAGTATTATGGCATGCTTCGTGAAAAATACTCATTCTAGCACTATGGCTTTAAAAGAAAGAGGTGATTCCTTGCTGCTTACTATCATGCTATCAAGGATTTACTGGATGATGCTGAAAGGAGATGAGGGTTGTGTGTGTATTGTTCTTCATGTCTTACTAACTCAGCCTATGAAATCCTGTTTCAAGAAGCTGTTCACTTCTGTCTTCAGATCCCAGCACACAGAAGCACCCACTTCAGTGTTGTTGAGAGCTCTGTCTCTCCCTTACGAGTAGAAGGAGGGGGAGTGATTCCTGGGAAAGCTTCCAGCACTGGGCCAACTGTGGAAACAGCTGGGCTTTGTGCCAGCCCTTCAGAGGGAGGGGGAGCTCAGAGCTGGTACAGTGAGTGTGTCAGGCAGGGGCTGGTGTAGCCTGTCGCCTTCCTCAGCGTCTTGGTGCTGCTTCTGTTTCAGGAGAGAAACTACTCTTTACAGGGCTGTGGTCAAGCAGAGACTCACTGAGAGGGTTGGTACAGCTTCTAATGGCCTTTTGATAGCAATTGTCGTGAAAGAATCTGACAGATGTCTGTGCTTCTGGCTTGGAGGAGGAGGAGGAGTTCCTGGATGTAAAGATAAGGAAGTATTTGGGGAAAATCAGTGAGAAGAGGAAGAGCCTCTGTAGGGAGGTAAATTTGTGATCTCTGGCTCTCACCTAACAACCTTTGCAGTCCTTGTTCTAGACGCTGCAAAATAAACTGTGGTATTTGGGGACCATGGCTACAGACCCACTCTCGGAGCTTCAGGATGACCTGAACTTGGATGATACCAACCAGTCCCTCAGCCAGCTCAAACTGGCCTCCATAGATGATAAGAACTGGCCAGCAGATGAAACCCCTGCTTTTCCCAAATCAGGTAAGTATCCTGTTTGTTTAGGATCTGGGTTTTGGCCAAAAAGCAGTTATTTGTCCTGTAGCATTGTGGTCACATCTACATATACAGAGAGCCCCAGCTCCATTTAAAAGCTTTATAGACACATTAAACCTGCACCACACCCAAGTGAATCAGCCTTGGTACTGAACAGCACTGAAAAGTGCAGAGCCAGCTGATGTAAATATACTCTTCTCATTTCTGTGCCTGACTACATTTTGGTGCTGACAGTACAGATGAGCTGTAAATCCTTGAGTGTCCTCTGTTACAGTGTCTTGCAGGATAGTTTGGCCTTCCAGACTGGAAGGGTCTCGAACTTCCGTAAGGAGGTGGGGCTGGAGATCTGAATTGTTACTCTGAAATCTTGTGCTATGAACTGCTGCCCAAAGAGGTCAGGGAAATTAGCTCAAGAGTATACAGGATGGCCATCCACTGAGGGACTGTGTTATGATCCTTCTTCTCTAAAAAGCTGTGATGGTGTCCTTACTGTCCTTGGGTTTTGTCTTTGTGAACATTTGTGACATATCTGAACAGTCGTTTGAGAGAGTCTGAGCGATACATATGGACCTCATAGAACTGACAGGACTCTTCTGAAGTCATTGCTGCTCTTGCCCACTCAGAATTTCAAAAGTGGGTTTTCAAGGCGTACAGGTGTTAGTCCCTCCCATGCAGAACTGCCATTTTTTCTCATGCCTCTTATCCCTTTTGTACCCCTCACCGAGGTGCTCCAGATCCTCCTTCTAATTGCTTGTTCCTTGTATTTTGTGCAGAGGACTCCAAAGGCTCCCCTGAGCCCGTCACTCACCTGCAATGGGATGATCCCTACTATGATATTGCCAGGCACCACATTGTGGAAGTAGCAGGTAGGGGTCTTTCTGTTTTCTCCTTTAGATGTCTTTGCAGCTAGGCTGAGGGAGGGCCTTACTAATGGGCTCTGTGGGTATCTGCTGTTTGCCTGGCCCACGTGGCAATGAAGGTGGCACTGTAAAGGGAAGGAGCACCAAACTTCTTGAATGTTTGTGATATTTATAGTTTTTTTTGACCTCAGTTAAACTTGCATTCCTTTTTGGCTTTTGCTGTCTTGATTATATTATTAGCGGGAGTCAGTTTCTTTTGCTGAATTGTTTTAGATGTGGCCCTTGACTATATCCTGAGCACAAATGTGGTTTTTGCATGATAGTGCCACAGAAATTACCTAGTTAAGCAGTATAGCTGTGAGATCCTCAACTGACTGAGTAATCCACAGTAGGTGGCAACTCTTACATCTGAACAGTCAGAGCTTGCCATCCTGTCCAGAAACAGCATGTACAGAAATCTGAAATAGGGGGAATAGGCCCTTGTTTCACTGCAATGAAAGACCTGATCATTCAGGGTCACAAGCATTCGGATTTTCTCTGTTATTGTCTTGTCCATATTATTCTATTTATGCTAACCCCTGGTGATTTACTGCTGGGACCTCCATAAGAAAGAGTTTTGGAGTATTTGTTAGGTTGCTGTGGTAAGCCTGAGAGAAAGGTAAGCCCAGTTTATCTTGTGTTCCTTGTTTAAAAAAACAAAAAAAACCAAAAAAACCCCCACCTTTTCAACCTATTGTGACTTGATTCATACTTTCTCTGTGATTATCTATAGCCACCTCCTACCTCTCCCACTGCCACCTCCTACCCTTCCTATTGGCATTTCTCTGTACCTTGGTCCCTGCCCCACATAGGAGTTTGCAGTGAAGCAGAGGCACAAGCTGGAGTCCTCCTGATTCAGGGTTGTTCTGCAGCAGGTTTGACCACAAAGGGAAGAGTCTCAGGCAGTTTGGTAAGAGAGTTGTCCTGACATTGTTCTTTTCTGGGCAGTTTTCTAGAATGAATTTTCTTTCTCATAATCTCTCATGTTTCATCTTTTGTGGAACAAAATTTTAATGGCAAACTCTAAATTTTGTTGTCTTTTGTCTCCTGCTAAGGTTGATAGGCCAGATGTTTAACATTTGGGCCATTATGTCTTAGATTTGCCACAAGTGCTTTCATTTGCGAATGTGCTACTAACCTACTTTTTCACGGGGCTGGAGTTTCAGGACTGGGATCTGCAGTCTGATCTTTATAGGGCTCTGCACCCTGGTGTCCTTGCTGCTGAAACTGGGAAGGGACAGATGTGTGGAACCCACCATTTCAGTGGTAGAATACTTGGAATGCAAATGGCAGAGGTAACTGGTGTTTCAGGACTGTGGGAATGACTGAGTTGAATGATACTGATGTTTGCTTCAGACAAAATGCTTAGCAGAGAGTTTAGATCAGAGACATTGATAAGACTGGAATGTCAGCCCAAGCCAAGGATATGCTTTGTGTGCTGCCTCCTGACATAAGCCCCTCTTTCTGTGGGATTTCTGTTCCAAGGTAAGATGATTTTTTTTTTTTCAGAAGCTCTCTGAATGGAGAGTGGAGGTGTGTCTGAGTGGCTGTTGGAAAGTAACCATTTGACACCGTCTAGGAGAGGAAATGAAGAATTATCTAGCTTCCTGAAAAGATTTCAGGGTGGTATGGTGGCTGACTGGGAGCTGCGCCTGCATTCTGAAAGGAATCTCTTCCCTGTTGTGGTTTAAATTTGTATTTCTAGTGAGATCTCTGTCCCAGTGTCTCTGCATAGTGCAGAAGCAGCTCTGACAAGCTTTGGTTCTTGGCAGTTGCTGGCCAGTTTTCACCAGTAGCTGATGGATCTGAAAGCATGTGATGGTCCCACACACTGAGTGCGGTGTGATTCCTTTCTTGGCATTGGGAGAGCAAGGAGCACAGCTCCAGAAGGGAGGATTTGCTGTCACATAGTTTTGAGACTTGATGGTCTTTCATCTCCTGGAAGAAGGATTTATGAAGTTGATCAAAGGGCCAGAGTTGTAATCTGGGCTCTGGGGTGGAGCTATTCAGTTTTTTTGGTCAATAAGTAATAATTTTAACTGCTAAGAGAATCAGACAGGGTAGTTTTCTCTGGGCTGTTGTTGGAGGCAAACAATCTGGGAAAATCTGGAAAAATCCTATTAGAAAGAGCCTGGAGAATAAAAATCTCTCTGGACGATTAATATGAAACTGTTTAGATCTGCCTCTGCTGAGAAGTTTTGGTGCTCAGCACCTTCACATACAATGAACAGTGGCCATGCTGAGCCTGAAACAAAATAGCTCCATCCTGGTTCTTTTGTAAATATTACCAAATGTCAGCAAATCAAGGGGAATTTTATCTGTTCTACTGATTTATTAGCTTTCTGTCCCATGTCCTTCCCTGTTCTGCACTTCAGAGCAGAAAACTTATGGCTAACTCTGTTCCTGCCTGCCCTGAAATATATTCTGGGATGATGATGCTATTTTGAGACAAAAGCAAAAGGCTGGTTCCCATCCTCGGGCTGAATTCCATGATCCCAGGGTTATCCTGTGTGGTCAGAAAAGTAATTGTTTCTTGTGGGATGGGTGCATGGTGTTAATAACTTATTGAAAGTGCAGTTTTAATGACAAAAAGTTAGCACACTCATTTTCTAGCTGACCTTAATTTCTGATTCAGTTCAAGGCAGGCTGGATTTGAATATCCTTTAGGCTCTCTGGCCTAAAGAGGGGAAAGAGTACAGAAAAACATTTTGCAGAATATGTTGGGAAATAAGTTTTTGGTTTTGTTTTTCACTTAAAAATAGTGCAGCAGTTTCATGGAGACTCTGTGCGCTATGTTCCTGTGTCTTCTGGGGACTGGGATCTTGCTGGAGGAGGCTGTCCATGGGGAAAGAGCAGGCATGTTGTTGCTGTCCCATGCAGTGGTGTGTTACAGGAAGATGACAGCAAAAGGCATCCAGGCCACGGTTCTGAGGGAGTACTCAGAACTGGAGTATTGTTGGGAATCAGAATATTTTAGTTTTAGGAAACCTGCTTTTGCTTCTTTTCAGTGCTTTTCTGAAGGAAAAAGGTGGTGCTCTGCTGATCCTTTCAGACCTGCCTTAAGGTCTGTGTTTCAGGAGTGTTTTCCTCAGGCTCTGGAGGGGGTCTCTGTCTTCTTAACTCTGAGTGCCTCTTTTTGTGAGCATTGTAGCAGTGAAATTCATCTTTACACGTGGCTGGAACAGAGGAGGTTTGATTTCACTGCACAAATCACTTCTGAAAAGTGTAATTTTTTTCCTTGCTCACATCACAGCATTTGGAGGAAACACAAGCTGTATGGGAAGAGCAGGGCTCATAAACAGCTCTGGCAACGTATTCCTTCCTCATTCTGCTGCCCAGTCTGAAATACTGGTCTCTGTGGTCAATATACAAAGCTATGGCTATGAGGTTCATCAGCATTCCCATTTTACACAATAACTTTGCTTTCTTTTGGGATAAGTAAGCTGGGGCCTAACATGTGAATGGCATATGAATTTCTCACTGCCGTGGGAGGCTGCAAGTTGGTGTATCAGTGTTCAGGAAAGAGGCCTTCACTGTTTACTCCAGCTGTGTAAGTAATCCCTGCCCAGTGATTTCAAAGATTTGCTGAAGCTCAGAGCATATTTCTGCTACTTTTTGTGGGAAATCTGGTGCGTCACACCATTAATTATCAGTCTGCAGGGCTGCCCTCGCAGATAACGTGTGATACTAGTGTGTGTAAGACCTGTGATTGAAATGGGAAAACAAGATGGAGAGCTAGGAGTGTACCTTCTTGCATGTCACTAGATTGAAACTGCAATTTCAGCAGTGAATATATTTTCAATGGTGAATCTGGTACCAAATCTACCCAAAAAACCATTTTGACTGGCTGTTGGCTGCAGGTGCCAAAGCTGTAACTAGTGCTGATGATTTGCTGTTGGTGATTGACATGGGGAGGTAAAATCAATCTTGGAGCAACAGTAGCTGTTGTTTCTGTAGGTAGGCAAAGGTAGAAGTGGCAGACAGAACTTGTATTAAAGGTGTGTTGCAATGTGTCTTTGATGGCTAATGGACTCAGCAAAGGCCCAGTAGTAAAGGATAACAAGGGTCCTTTTCCCTTCCAGTACAGTACATGATTATTGGCTCCATTAATACAGACTGCCTGCATTTCTGCTGCTTTTGGATGTAGTTTCTGGCTTTGACCTTTTGTTTGCTTGTTTGGTTTAAGAACATTTGTATGATACAAAATTATGAGTTGCCTCTGTAGAATTGAGCCCATCCAAAGCAAGCCCAGCTTGTGTACCACATTTTAATGTACAAGATCAAGGGAAGGGAGAGTATCTAAGAAATTTTAAGTTTCTAAGAGAGACTGAGGGAATGGAGAATTTCTTCCTAGAGCCCTGCTCTGGTCAGGCTCTGTCTTGATAGGCCCATGTAGGTCAGTTGAGTATATAGCTGTGAGAGATGGAAAGGGGCTGGGTGTGACAATAAATGCCTTTGTAGATTCCTCCCTGCCCAGAGAAACCTTTTTTTCCCTTTTTTTTCTAATTGGCAGTTTATTTTTTTATTCAGAATCTACTAAACTTTTTTTTTTTTTAAACTGTGGGTGTGTTAAGATATAAATTGTCCCATCTTCAGGTTATTAGTGAAATTTAGCTTCTTGCAAAACAGTCTGTGGGATGTGGTATTCATATGGTATGATGCTGTTCTCTGTACTCTTCTGAAGTTGTTCAGAGGACTTGACATTCAGAATTAACTGCAATTAACCCTTTTAAAAGTGGCAGTAGAGCAGTTGCCATTTTGGTGGCAGGGGAAGTGTAACAGTAAGGGCCAGAAATTTGACTGTGATTGTGAGAATTAGGTACAAATTCAAGAAGGAGATTTGGGAATCAGGGATTGCTGTTATTGGCTCTAACTGTTAGATTAGGTTGCTTTGGAGAGGAGCACTGGGGAAAGATGAAATGGAAGGAGATTGTCTGCTGCAAGACAGCAGGTAAATGCATCCCAGTGCAATCTGGCTAGACTCTGAGACTTTACACTCAAGATTACTTTCTGGGAAAGGGTGCGAAGCTTGGCTTGCTGTAACTTTTTTTCTGTTCCTCCAGACCAGGGTGCACTTGATGGGGCCCAACCAGGTAGGTAGATTTTTTGTGGCATTAACATTCGGTTCTGTAGATCATGGTATTCCTTTAGCATGACCATGGCCTGTAGCTGGACTGTCTCAGGGGAGCCCAAACTTTGCTCAGCCTTAGGCTGCACTGGCATCTTCTCAGGAGTCCAAAGGCTGCACAAAATTGTCGTCTGAGGGCTGCACCTCCTGCTTCGGGCACAGCAGAATCATCTGAGCCAAATTTGGCGTGTGTGGTTTACTTTGGGCACTTTGGGGCTCATGAGTCTTAGTGTAAATCCTGTTCCTCTCCTGTCATGGTGGTGGCCTGCTTGGACCGGTTCAGTTTGAACTCCAGTTTTCCTTGTTATCATGTGTGCTTTGGAAGTTCATAAGATTGCTTCCTATTCCTTCACATGATGTACTGCTGCACTCATGTGCTAAGCAGCTGGCACTTAAACTGGATTCTCCATCTGAAAGCAACTGTTATCTATTTCTTCTCCATTTGGCTGCAGAGATGATGTGTTTTGGTAATTTGTTCACCCGAAGCTCTGCTAGACTGCCCTGTGCTTGCTGAGCATTTGTTAATACTCTCCGGACTTCAGTCCTAAGCCTTAAGAATTTGGCTGCCGGTGCTTTCATGCTTCTCAATGTAGATAAAAACTTCTTTTGGTGTGAAATTCCTTCTGCTAAGACCTTCACACAGTCCATGGAAATGCTGATTCTCACTTCCTCATTATGTGGACTCTTCTCCCACATTTTCTATGTTCTCAAACATTCTCCCATTTTGCATTCTTTAGTTTGACCCTCTAATATACTTTTTTGTCAGTTAAAGCTATATTCACTTGGTAAGGCTTTCTGATTCTGGCAGTGAATTTGGATATTGGGACTATCTAGGTGGAAGATGGCATGTATTAAAATAATTCTACTTTGAGCTCCTTACCTTCTTTTCCTGCAGGGCTAAATCCACTCTGGAATTCAATAGGCAACTAAAATCTACTATACTTAAACATTTCCCAGCTGTGCCATAAGCTTGGCAGGAACCTGAAATTACATGAGACACATTTTTTAGTGACAGTGGCTCTGATAAACATCCTCAGCTTTGTGAAACTTGTGTAGCGAAGTCCCAGAATTCTGTAGTGATGCCCTCTCCTTGACCCTGAACTCTGTTAACTTTGCTGTTTTACCAGTAACACAAGCTTTTGGTGGCAAGTTTTATTCATCTGCATCCTCTCAGCATCAAAGTACCAGGCTATTTGAATCTTTCATTGAGGTGAGCACTCAACTGAGGTTACCTGATGAAGATTGGAGTGAGCAGGGTCTCTGTACAGCAGTTAAGCTGCCTGCAGTCATGGCATAAAGGCTAACGGATATATTTCAGGATATATAACGGATATATTTCTGTTTACCTAGAAATACATAACAGGATTGCAAGCCAGGAATGTATTTTCCGCGTTTGCTGTGCAGATTCATTTAACAGAGTCCTGCCTCAGGACAGTATGGCTATCTTGATTTGAATTTCTGCTGTGACACGTTCTATTGCTGCAGGTGTCAACATGAAGCATTAGCCTCAGTATTTAAACTTTGGCCCTTTTAGGAGTTTGGCCCTGCACTGATGGCTTGGAAAAACAGCAGTGATTTTCCTTGCCCCTTGTCTCAGAAGTGCCCTGGAAATGCTGCTCTTCATGCAAGAGGAAAAACTGATTTGGGGCCTTCAAAACACTATAACAATGTTTAGGAGAATTAGCATGTCCATTAGTGCTACAAGTTAATATCTCTTTAGATGAGCAGCTGTCTTGTCTGGAGAGGCTTTTCATATTGGCTACTGTCTTGCTCTTTGTTGTTAAAAGAAAAATAATCTGCATTGCATCCTACAGAAAGGTAGTTTAATTCCAGTGTGGATTGAAAATATTGCAGAGTTGGGGCGCTCTGTGAATACTAATGGTATATAGTTGCTTCTTTGTTGTTTTGTTGTTAACTATTAAGCATTCCTCATCTGGGAGAGATAGGAGCCTGAGAAGCTGAGTGATTACTTCATGGTCTGTAGTTGTGTTTAATGGAAACTCGAGCTATTTGCAATTGCAAACAAGGGGTGAAAACCTAGATACCTAAGATTAATATTGCAAACAGGAAAGAAATAGTACAAGGGATGGAGCATCTGGGAAAGATCAAACCTGATAAGAGCCTGTTCTGTAGGAGGCAGGGAGGCCACCTGCAGGCAGTTTCCTTCAACAGCCAAGAATGCATGGAATGGGCTTTAGGTTCTTGTTTGTAAACTGGAACAACTGATTGTTCAGCTTTGATGCTGAATTTTGAATTTTGTCATGTCTGGAGGAACCAGACTGGTCAGATATATGTCAAGTGAAAACAAGATTGGCAGTTGGCTGTTTTGAAAGTTTCTCTGTTGACAGGCTGAGCTCAGTGTGATGAAACTGGAGCAAAACCCAGAACTCTGTAGTGGGCATGCTGGTTCCTTTGTAGGTCTCATGCATAAATTCATTCTGATTTGGAATGCAAAACAGGCCACTCCTTTTTCAGTCATCCAGGGGACTATAGATTATCTTTTGATGTACTTGATCCTGGAAATTGTCCAGGGGAAACATGCCATCTCCCCTTTGGCAAATCATGGATTGTCTGTTTATTCTTTACCAGCAATCTCAGACCTTTTCACCAAGGCTATATAAGGAACAAAATTCTTGACTTTGCATAGGCCCTGCCATAAGCTTTAATGCAATTCCAGAGAAAGTTGTTTAAGCTATGTGATTCCTGACTTGTGACTTGTCAGGTCTGGAAATCAGTGCCCAGGAGCCTGAGATGAGTGTGTGGCCACCCACAACGTGGCATGAACATGGTGCTGTACTGAATGGTACAAAGGCCTGCCTTGATCAAGCTTGCAGTCTGCTTCTGGCCCTCAGACCATCCACTCTGGCGTGAAATGCAGCCTCTCAGTTAACTGAAGATAGCACCTGTTCTGAATTTAGCATAGAGCTGTGATCTGTAAAGATCTTTTGTCTTTCTGACCATTCTCTTTCATCACTATAAAACTCAACAGATTCTCAAATGCTACTGTCTTCTTGGTGCTCTGTGCAGGCAGAACCCTTTGTCCTCCAGATAGACATACGAGTTGCTCAAGACCAATGGGAAGAGTCACAATGTGCCATATTCCTTGCCCAGGACTTTGTATCCTGCACTTAGTTTTATAGACAACTTAAGTACGTTAGACCCGGCCCTAAAGCTCATAGCAAGCTACCAAGAACCTCTGGGCTAGGCAGAGAGTGGGCTACCATGGGATATGCAATGTGATGTTGGTCTTGTGGCCTGGCTGTGACTGTATCTGGTTGTTCCAGATGAGCCTTGCATCACTCTCTCCTAGTCCTGCATTCTGGGTCATGCGTCCTCCCTAATTGCCCCTTATCTCCGCATGTGTATGTCAATGTGATGGCCTATGCCACCCTTTTCCTGATCTGTACCTAGTGCTGCCTCAGTGTCCTTAGCTTTTGTAGAATTTCTGGCTTGTGTGCATCAGTAAATTCTGTCTCTTGTGTTGTCTGGTGAGTGACTTGAACATGGGACTTGTGAGGAGAAAATAAAAGTGAACAAGTAACAAGAGAATCTGTTCTTCTGGCCAAGATGGGGGTAAAAGAGGGTTAGCGGCATCTTAATGTCATGGCTGGTATGTGTGAGTTCTCTGGCTGCAATTTGCAGCACCAAATGCTCACCTGTTACTAACAGGCAGTGTTCCCAGAAATAAGATTTGCTGTTCCGAGATCTTAGTTGCTCAATGGCAAGTGTAGCCAAGCAGTAGTTGAGGGCCAGAGCCCATGCAAAGGTAAGAAAATGGCTGCATGCTCTGAATATTGTAAATTCACATGGGGAAATGATTTATTTTGAGAGGAATGATGTATTGAAGATCTGGCCTGCATAAATATCGATCCTTGCTGCTTTTCTGTGCTGTGGTCTGTATGAGATAGTTGTGCCGTAGGGGAGGAAGGAGCGTGTTGTTGAGTATAACCTCAATAGCCTCTTCCACTGTTCCACTCTCTTTCTGTTTGACAAGAAAACACAGCTTTCAGAGCAGGGTGAGTAGCTAAAGAGATGGGATGACTTTAGTCTTTAACCCTTCACTCTAAAGGAACCAGTTCATCTCCATTGCTGCTAAAAAGCAAGTCATCCTTGTAGAAATGGATTGGGTGTTGTGTCTGGGAGAGAATCAGACTTTCCCTCAAACTCTGTATGCTATTACTTATCTAAATTTCTAATTCCCTGAGCATGTTCGCTAAGCTTGGCCATGCACATCTGCTTGGGTTTTGTTCATGGGACCAAGATCTCTGCTGTCAGAAGTCCACTGATGTTTAAGACTTGCTTTGGGGAAAACTTGGCTTGTTGTCTGAAGCCTCAAGTGGTGGCTGGGAGTGTCCTCCCTGAGATGAGAGTGCTTAATTTGGCTCCAGTGTAATGGGGGCTGTTTTCTGCTTGTCTTTTACAAAGAATGCTTTGTTGTGCCGCACTTCGCAGCTCCTTCTGGCTCAGGCTGGGAAAATATCTCTGTGGATGGAAAAATCTAGGAAGCAATGAAGAGTTTACTTTACAATCCCCTTGGAGAATCCAGCAGCCCTATTTGGTCCATCTGTAGAAGAGGCTTATGATGATGCTTGTTCCTCATCTCTAGGATGTGACTGGGACTGCTCTTTCTCTAGGAATTTCTTGGTTTCCGGAGTATGAAATGGCTTGTATTTTGCGTGCAGGACTAAGCTTCAGGTGAAGCAAGAAACAGATGCACCAGACTCTAAGCAGTTAATCTAGGACTATGTGCAGGATGGAAGGAGTGGTTATTGTGGCTGTGAGGGGCAGTTTTCCCTGTGCCTCCCTGGATATGTGCATCAGGAGCAGTGCCCAGGGACAGTTTTGCAGGTTTAATGCTCTGAGCACTCTGCTTTGTACTTGCCTCCATCTCTATGTGCCCCGAGGTATCCTGGCTTCCAGTGTTTTTCTCCTTTCAGGGCTGGAGCAGGGATTCTGTTCTCCATTCTCACTGTTGACTTGCCTGGCCCTTGGTGTTCAGGTTTCTGCTTCCATACTAGTCCCATGTAACTGCTGAAAATCAGGTTTTAGCTTTGCTGGCAGCTGTGGCAAACCAGCCTTCTGCCTTGTTATGGTGGTTTCTCATTCTTTCTTTACCCCTTGCTGCCAAGACCATAATGCAGTCCCTAAACTCCGTGTAATCTCTGGCATTTCATCTGCAGGTGATGACAAATATGGAAGAAAAGTAGTTTTGTTCAGTGCCTGCCGGATGCCCCCAAGTCATCAGCTAGATCACGTGAAACTGCTGGCGTGAGTACTGTCTTAAGTAGGCTGCTGTTAACTTCTTAAACCTGACCTAATTCTTAGGTGCTGGATTCTTGGGGCCAGGTCTATCAGCAGTAGCTTCTTTAGCTGGATATGTCTTCCCCTGTGCTTACCTCCATTGCTGGGGATGCAAATCCTCTATTACGGCACACAGCAATGAGTCCCAAAGGAAAAACCTTTCTGTAGCAGAGCACGAAGTGAGTTCAGCGGTTGTCTCTTCTCAGGTACCTGAAATTCACACTGGACCAGTATGTGGAGAGTGATTACACACTGGTGTACCTGCACCATGGCCTGACCAGTGAGAACAAGCCATCCCTGAGCTGGCTGCGGGATGCCTACAGGGAATTTGATCGCAAGTGAGTAAGGCTGCAGCAAGCAAGGATATAATGTGCTGTTCTGTAGCCTAACATAGGTGATCTTCCCCAGGCTCCCTGTGTAACTTGGTGATCTTAATTCACTATCACTTAATCCCCTGCTTATAGAGGTGGATTGTTGTTCAATGCAGGCTGAATCATGGGATAAAAAGCTCCTTCTGTAGTTACATCCTTTAGGCCAACAGGCAAGCAGCAAAACCAGGGCCTGGTGCAAGTGCGTCAGCTCCATGGTGTAATTGTTGCTTCCTGGTGAGGCTGCTCGTGCTTTTTGGTGAATCTTGGAATACAGTAGAGCATGCCCTCAGGCTGCTGAGTGGCCTGACGCAGCTACAAAGCGTGGGAGAGCAGAGGCCATGGGTGCTGGGGAGTGGTGAGGCTCAGTGCAAAAGGAATGGAGCAGCCAGGATGCCTTAATCTTGTGGAAAGGTTGGTTCCTCTGCTTAAAGTGCAGCTCATCGTTACTGGGCTTCTCTTGGCAGGTACAAGAAGAACATCAAAGCCTTGTATATTGTGCACCCAACCATGTTCATCAAGACCCTGCTGATTCTCTTTAAGCCTCTGATCAGGTAGGAAGCATTATAGGAGGCTCACCCATATCCTCGCTCTATGGGGGAACAATGGAGCATTCTCAGTTGGGCACAAGATGAGCCCAGGCTGCCAAGCCTATCCTGGAGTCTCTCACCTTATGCTATCTCCTCCTGTTTCTGAGCTCAGAATTATTCAGACACCAGAAGTACCACTTCAGGAACCTCTACAGGGTTTGCAGCTCTGTGCTGCTCCTTTTCTATCCAGCCAAGTAGAAGTAAAAGGTCAGGCTCTGCTAGTAATGGAAAAGGAAGTGAGAACATCAGTCCAAATTACATTTAATTGATTGTGTTGCTGACTTTGTAACTCTGTAAAATAATTGAGACCAAAACTTTCTCAAGGCTACTCTTCTGAACATAGGAAGAAGAAATCCAGAGTTTTAAGAAGTCTGCTGCTGCTAGGGCCCCTAATGTGACTTGGAAAGTCTTAGCATCTCCTGGTAAAATAGGTGGAGTTGGAGAGCTGTGTGAGTGATATCTCTGCTGCTTGGCCATACCTGCCCCTTTGCCCCATTGATGTCCCTTGCAGACCCCTGCTCTCCTTTCCTCTAAAAAATCAGTTCTGTTACTGGATTTCCTGATTCCTCACATACCTACCTTTCTCTTGTTTTTCAGCTTTAAATTTGGACGAAAGATTTTTTATGTGAATTACCTTAATGAGCTGGAGGAGTATGTGAAGCTGGAACAGTTGGGAATCCCAAGCCAAGTGCTGAAGTGAGAATACTGCCTGTCTCCCACTTGCTTTGGGCTCTGTGAGAAGGAACTTTTCTGGAGGAGTGGCAAGAGGAGGAAGAGATTGTTTCACTCAGGCAGTGGTTTTGGAAGGAGTGGTGACAAATTGCTTTCAAGACTGTTGTTTCTCTCCATGCTCCTTCCTGTGTGTCCTTGGCCCCAGTGCCCAGTTCTGTCTTTGGGTTAAAAATCCTCCTCCAGTGGAGCACCAATCCTGCCTCTCCCACTTACCCCTTGGGGACTTTCTGCAAGATGCTGACTTTAACACTGACCTGGAGCTCATGGTGTGCATCTGCTGTGTCTGGACACCTGCTTAGCTCACTCCGCACAGTTCAGCTTGTCTTTGGGGCTTCCCAGAGTTGCCATAATCTCAGTCCTACCGGATTGATTCCCTGTCCCATACATACATTCACATTTGTCTCATCACAACCAGTGCTATCCTGGCCTCCTGCCCATGCTGTCATCCTCAGCTCCTCCAACTCTTGATTTAGGATAGCTACTCCTTTCTTCCTGCTTTTTTTCTGGCAACCAGATGTTTGTTCTTATGCTCCAGAGGTGCCTGTCCTGTTTTTGCATAGGTAGAATCAATCATACTAGGCTGGAGCATTTACCAGTGGGTGTGCAGTACTGGGTTCATGCACTTTCTGGGAGGTGGAGTGGCTTTTTTACTAGTCTGTGTTTTGCTACAGATATGATGAATACCTGAGATCCCTGCAGAAACCTTTACAAGTGCCCCAGAAGCCAACACCCCCACGCCCACCGCTGCCAAACCAGCAGTTTGGAGTCTCACTCCAGCAGTGAGTATCTGTGTTGGACTGTGTTGCTTTTGCCCTGCCTTGCTTGATGAGAGGTCACTGTATTTATAACAGAACAGCAACAAAAATGGCTGTGAAATTTTTTGCAGTTCAGACTTCCTACAAAACTTTAATCATTTTCCTGAGGAACTCCATGCTCATGTCCAGATCCTGACTGACTCAGTTCAGTTCCACCCGCTTGATCCTCAGGTTAGATTGTTTCTGCAGCTAAGGGTCACTAAGGGAAGAGCAAAATAAGGGCCATGGGGACAGCTTTATGGCACTAGAAACTTCCTTTTAAGGATAGCAAGTCTGTAGGAGGCTGATGGAGGTGTGTTTAGGACTGTGCTGTTTTGATTGAGCAGTACTGCAGATCTGTTTCCTAATTTTTTTCCACATCTGTTTTAAAAGCACTTCTATTCACCCTTGTACTGAATCCCACTCCCCATTCCTGCACGATGACACAGGCAAACACAGGCACTGGCAAGGGTTAGTGATACTGAGTAAGTGTTGAAGGTATTTTTAACTTTGAGTGTGATTTTGCCTCCCCGAGGAATGAGGAGGAGCCAGTACTGTGTAGCCAGACAGAACCTCCGAGGCAATCTGGGAACACATTACCCAGCTTCAATACATTTCCAAATGGTGTTTCCCAAGATGCTGTGTGCCTGAGCTTGTTAGTAGCCTCAGAAGGGGGAACAGCTCCATGCTATTGAGTGGCCTGAACAATCGAATGTAAGGGTGGCAGCGAACGCCTTGGCATCACTAGGTTTTCCGTGACAGCCATCATGTTGATAAATTTTCTGTCACAGGAGTAGGGTGGCTAAAATTATTTCTCTCATGTCACCTGCTTTCTGCCCTTGCTCCTATGGGGAAGGAAAAAAGAAGCTTAACCCTTTTCACCTGATTCATAACTAGCAGCCTTACCTTCTGGGAAACCCTTTGCCCTGGCACCTAGAGGCTATAATTTTTACAGGAGATAGAAAAATGTTCCTGTGGTCTAGTAATGAGCTCATACTTGCTCCACTGAATGATGTAGCATGATGAGTGAAGAGGATAGAAGGCTGAATAATGACTGAACCAAGGACTGGGATAGCAAGATCCTATGTGGTACAGCTTGTGTGGGCAACTTCAAGACTTGGGGGCTGCATGCAGGGTGCAGAGGACCAGTCATATGTAACCTTTTGTCTCTTGCCACAGTCTCAGGGAGAAGAGCCCTGATCAGTCTCCTGTTCCTCTGGTGGTCAGAGACACTATTGCTCATTTGCAGGAGCATGGTAAGTGTTTGGGGAAAGCTGCAGCCCCTCTCAGTTCCATGTCAGTGACCTCTCCTCCACCCAAGCTCTCGTCAAGAATGTGGTAAGATAAAGAAGAACAGCAGTCTAGAATAAAGTGTAAAGCCTGAACTAGGTGAGTTAGCCTTCAAGAGAGATTGTGCAGGGCTTAGGAGACCTCTTTCTTCCAGGAGTCCATACTCCCACTTGTATAAGAGTAGCAAAATGCTCCTTGTATCTTCTGTCTGGTAGTGGAAGCAGAAAGAATTGCTATACTCTAAGAAACGGACATGTTGACATCTGCCTGAATGCCCCACAGCATGGATTTATAATTGTTAAGGCCAGCATTTTTGAGACTTTCACATGGCTGATCTTTCTCACTTCACAGCTCTTGCTACAGAGGGAATTTTCCGGAGATCAGCAAATACACAGGTTGTCAAGGAGGTCCAGCAAAAATACAACATGGGTAAGTGCCCAAACGCATCAGAGCCCCTCTCATTCCCTAACTACTACTGTCCAGCTGGAACTGTGTTGGAACTAGTCCATCATGGATCTACTTCTTCTTTGATAGGTCTGTAGGCGAGGCCTCATCTTAGGGTATCTCCTGAGTTGCAAGGGAGAAGCATCTGATACTTCTGCTGTGTGGAAAGCATATTCTTTCCCACTCATGTTCCTTTACTGTCCTTTTTTTATTCCTGAAAGTTTCCCTGTTTCTTGGGGTGGCTATACCATCCTAGTAGTCTGGTTATACTGGAGGGACTGAAGATGACCAGGAAGAAATTTGATCATGTTTCATTTGGTGACTCCTAAAGATGTAGTGCTGGATTCAGCAATGCCTTGCATATGACTTTGGGATACATTTTTCCACTCTGCTAGAAGACACAGTACTTCGGTTTTCTGTGTTCTTTAAAATACTCCTTCCGTAGTTCTGGACTCTGACCAGCATGTCCCATCATTTGATGGAGGTCCTGCTTTTTCCATTGGGCACTGAGTCTCTGCTCTACTTTCTCAGGTGTGCCTGTAGATTTCCAGCAGTATGAAGATGTCCATCTCCCTGCTGTGATTCTCAAGACTTTCTTGAGGGAGCTACCTGAGCCCCTTCTCACTTTTGGCCTCTACAGCCATGTTGTCAGCTTCCAGAGTGAGTTGTAACAAGTGTGCTATTCCCTGAATGTTGTGCTGGCTAAGGGCAAAGATATCTTCGGGGGGCATGCTTGGGATACCCTGTGATTGCAAACAAGGCTTTTATCAGGATGAGTACTGAGGATTCCTCATGGACCTGCTTGTCCTGTCTCTCTTGATTTTTAGGTGTGGAGGAGGTCAATCGTGTGGATGTTGTTCGCAGAACACTCCAGACTTTGCCAGAAGAAAACTACCAAGTGCTCCGTTTACTGATAGCCTTCCTGGTGCAGGTGAGCTATTCCAAAAGTGAACAATTATATACTAGTTCAGTTGCCAGTGCATTGCATCAGCTTTTTGACAGCCTGCTCTCTCTTTTCCTCTGAGAGGAAAAGCTAGGGAATTGCCTTTCTTTACCTTACATTCTTCTTATACAAAGATCAAGAATGATCATGATGAACTAGCCTAAGCAGTTGCTTCTCATAATGCTGAGAGGTGCAGGCAGGCCTTAAGCCCAAGAGGTGCAGTGTGGTCTGTACCAGGGAGGCTGAAAGCTCCCCAGGGTGGAGGTAGAACTGCAAGATTCCTGAGTAAAAAAGGGGTCTCAGATCTGCCTTACAGAACTTTCTGCTGTCAAGGAAGGCACTGCAAGGCTGTTCTAGCAAGAGGGAAGATCATGACTTCGACTTGCGGAGATATTGGCTGACAGTGCTCTCGGTCCTGTTGTTATAATATGGCCTGGTCAGCTTTTCTCCTCTCATTTGCCCTGGGAGTCTGTCAGCTCTGGCTTTGGGGAGAGTAGAGGGCAGCTGCTGGGCTGTAGGATTCACAATGGTCTCTTTCCTTCTCACATAGGTCTCTGCTCACAGTGACAGAAACAAGATGACAAATGCCAACCTGGCAGTTGTGTTTGGCCCAAATCTGCTGTGGGCCAAAGATGTAGCCATCACTCTAAAAGCCATCAACCCCATCAATACCTTTACCAAATTCCTGCTGGACCACCAGAAGGAGCTGTTTGAGGATGCAGAGGCCTGAATCCAGGCCAGCCCACACCAGCACACTGTGCCCACCTTCCCCCTTCTTTATCTTGGAGCTGTGACCAAGCTGCCTCCAGTACAAAGGGACCGTTGATTCTCTGGGTGATGAGCAGAGTGAGGGCTGTGGAGATGATGGTGAAAGTGTGCAAGTAAGTGTGCAGGAGACCTACAGCTCTGATGAGCAGGGGAGCTGGTCTCCCAGCTGCTGAGAGTGGAGTCGTAACCCACCTGTGCAGCTCCTCCAGGGCTCATCACCAGTCTGCTGCCCTATCAGATGATCTGCCTTCCTTTCTTCCTTCCCTTACATGCAGTTTTTCTGCCCTCCTGGTCCCTTCCTCAGCAAAGGTCTTTTTTGTTCAAGCTCCCCATAGCCCCAGCTCACCTCCCTTGCCTCAGCTGGGCTGTCTGGGCTAGGGCAGGCTTGCTGGGTTTTGTGACAGAGACATTGTTACTGCGAGTGCCATCTCTCAGCACTGAATGTGCATCCTGCCTTTCACCAGAGGCACCTAAAGCAGGGAAGGGAGCCAGCAGTCCTTGTGCTTCAGGTAGCAGCATGTCCTACACTTGCAAACACCACTCTGTACCCCCAGCTTTTGGCAGGCAAGTGAAGAACAGGTTCACAGCAATGGGCTTTATTACCTGTCAGACTCCAAAACAATGAAGGTGAATTTAGCCCAAAGCCCAACCTCGCTGGGGTCACCCACTCCAGATACTATTCAGTGTTTGCTGGTGTAGTGGATAATATGCCTCCCATAGTTACCCAGCTCAGGCGTGTTTGTCCTTCCAGCAGCAATTCCAGCCTGGCTGTGTGGAGGTGCTGGCTAGGGCCCTTTGACAGCTGGTGAGTCTGAATGGCAGGGAGCAAGTGCCCTGGTGGCCTGTCCCAGCAGCAGCACAAGGCCTCTTCTCCCTCTGGCTTGTGTATCTGTGCTGACTGGCATGGACCACCTTGAGATGTATTTTTGAGCAGAACTTTCCCCAGCACAATGTAACAAGAGAGCATGTCTTGAGGGAAGGTCTGGGGACTGGGGCCAGCTCTCACCCTGGAGTGCACCAGGCCTGGATTATGAACTTCTGCCCAGGTGCTGAGCACTCACGTGCCAAAGCTGTGAGGGAACAGCTATTCCATGCCAAGGGCCTTTGCCCTATCTCCTCGGTTCATACCTTCCATCCTACCATGAAAGCCTGGTCAGATGCATCCTGTATGCCCTTGGCACAGCTGGAGAGATCGGGTAGCCCACAAGGCAGGCTCAGAGTGGGGTGGTCCCGGCACCATCCCAGAGCAGCTGCAATACTGTTACGGCATCGCCGTTGGTTTTGGGTTGCAGCACTGCTGTTATCTGAGCTAAAAGAGATCCCTCTCCTTAGCCTGAGTCTCTCAGGGTTTTAGGAGGGAGCTTCTAGCCTTACTTCACTGGTGTGATGTATCTTTATATCGTGTGCCCTGCATGCCTGGGCCAGCCCTCCCTGCTGCATCTGGCCTCAGGGACAAATCTTTTGGACCAAGCAGAACTGGTTTTTAAAAAGCTACTGGATGCTAAATAGAATTTGCTTTTTCATAATATTTTAGCCTGCTTATA
Organism: Neopelma chrysocephalum; assembly: GCF_003984885.1. Taxonomy (NCBI): domain Eukaryota; kingdom Metazoa; phylum Chordata; class Aves; order Passeriformes; family Pipridae; genus Neopelma; species Neopelma chrysocephalum. Next base: position 17,166,816 of record NW_020897693.1, read on the forward strand.
AATACTAACCAAAGGTTGGTGCCCCTGTTGTAATCAAAATAAGTGACATCTGTCACAGGAATTATGAAGATTGTTCTTTTTGCTAAGCTCTGGAATGGGAATGGGTGCAAACATAGGCAGCTCTGCAAGGCAGCACAGGTCCAGCCAGCTGTCTTGGAGGAGGCACACCAACGTGTGGGTGGGAACAGTGAGGAAGAAACTGAGCATTACTAAGACTAGAGCAAGAGATGTTCGAGGATAGGACTGGATCTGATCTGTTATAGATACTGGGAGATTTTGCCCTAAGGATGCTACAAGGCTGCTGACTTCAAGTCTCTCTCTTCCAAGAGTAGGAGCCTTCCTTGTTTGGCCAGGATATGAATTGTTTCATTCTGAACAATTCACAGCAGTAACCAAATAAATGTTTTGGAGGTAGAGATAATCTGCTCCTAATCCACCTGTGGTCTCTCCTACAGTAAATTAGCACAGCTGACATGCTGTGGAGGAGTAATCTCTTGGGATGGACAGTGTGGAAAGAGGTGTACTTGCCCCAGTGTTTAAGGGGCAAGGCTGCAGAGGTTGAGGGAGCCCAGTTCAGCCCCTCTTTCCCTGCAGGCACCCTGCTCTGGGTAGGCTTTGGTATGGGGAGAGGGAGATTTGGTGCTCTGACTGTATCGGCAGCTGATGCTGGCCTCACCTCCATCTCCCTATGGGAAAGGCAAACCCAGCTAACTTCCCCTGCAACCAACAAGCCCAAGCTCAGCAACTTGGAATCAAAGTGCCTGTGTGCTGGGGCATAAGGCCTTGACCCTATGCGCTCCCTGAGGAAGGTGGCACGTTCCAGCCCTGCAGAGTAGCAAGGACTGTTCCCTGCCTAGTAGCCAGGGGAGCAGTCCTGGAGTAGCTCCCGCCCAGAGGGAGAGCAGGGATTGCTGCTAGTGTCTGAGTTCTGGCTGGAGTTTAATGGTTTATTTTGGGGGTTTTTTTGATTTTTTTTTTTAGTGAATTCTTGAAATAACATTTCCTTTTTTAGCAAAATAGAGACTGGTGTATCCCCTGCAGGCAGGGATAAAAGCCTGCTCCAGTTCAGTGCCTGGTGGGAGCAGATTTGGAGAGTGTTCAGGAACTGCTACTGCTCATGGTGGGAAAGTGCTTGCAAATCCTGGAAGGGACACAGTGTAAATATCCCCTTTCCTCTGCTGCTCCTTGTGCTGGAGTTGCTGAGGGCTCTGGAGCAGGCACAGTAACCAGAGTTGCTTTTGCTTCTGCAATCTGTTCTCCTGAATGCCTTGTATTGAAATATCCCTCCTGTGACTTGAGCAAGGAACTGGCCTGGGCCTGCCTACAGCCTGTGCTGGGTGGGTGGTCACCAGAGCCTGCACCTGCCAAGGCCAGGGGCTTAAATTCCCTCCCCACCTGGTCAGCCTCCTCACACAGGCAGGGTGCTGGCTGGGCTGGGCTTCTCTGCCTTGTATAGGTGGGAGGCAGTATCTGATTAGGTGCTGGTCTGTGTTGGTTTTCTCCTTGCTGTAAGCTGCCCTAGGGTCTCCTCCCTGGCTCTTTCAGGTTAGCTATTAGCCGTTTCTCCCTGTGGGGGTATTTGTTCTGCATCAAACTTCTGCTTTTAGCACCTAGAACATTCCCCCTTGCTAAGCCTCCTGCTGTCTTAATGGCCTCTGATCCCTCCTTGGCCCAAGCTATGTACTGGCACCAGAGCTTTTTGGTGGTCCAGGGGGTCGGGGGCCGTCTGGATGCCTTGTGGCAATGTTTGCTAACTAGAGAGAGAGCTGAGGGCCAGTTTGGTCCCAGTTTCCTCTTTATGCACAGGGGCTCCTGTGCAAAATTTTTGGCTTTGCTTTTGTTGCTGATGTTCCCTGCCTTCTTTTTTGTTAATGTTCGTCAGGTGCAGGCCTGGGGTTTTCACAGTTCACACTGTTTATATTCTGCTAATCTGCACCAATCTTATATTTCACAGTTTGCACTTTTTGTATTTCAATAAAAATCAAAATGTAATCCCAGATCCAGGTGTGTCTGTCACGTGGCAGCAGCTGTGGCACATCTACAAGAAAGAGAAGTAAGGCTGGCTATGCTGCCAGCCACAACCATGCTGATAGGGAGGAAAGAGAGTATGAAATGCCTCCTATGTGAGTAACTCTGGGAAGAAATACTAGTTTGCAGGAGCCTCAGGCTGGAAACAGAGTTCAAACAAAATGAATTATTATAAAGTTGGCTCTTTCCTGAACAGGGCTGCGCTTCCATGTTACCGTCTCCCTGTCATGATGAACAGTCTGCCTAGGATTGCCCTTTCCAAGAGGCAGACCCAGCAGTTGCACAGGTTGTGGTATCACCAGGTGCCAAGTGGGAGCCACCTGCAGGCTTTAGTCAGGATTAGCTGGCTAAGTTTATCCTATGGCCAGGTAATATGTGCAGCACAGGTCTGCACCTTCTCATCTCAGTATACGTAGATTACTAACTCCTCAATGTACAACAGTCTGGTTAGGACCACTGCACTCCTCCCCTTGATCACATACAGTTAACTGTCTTTTCCTAGACTCTCTAATTTGCTGGTAAATTGACATCAGTAAGCTTTTTTGTTAGAAGCCAAGAATTAGGAGTAGAATGGAGAGGACTGAAGCTAAAAGCATCAGCATCGGGCAGTAGCCTGAGCCCTGGCTACTGGCCTTGTCAGGATGATGTGTTAATCCTGATGTCAACTCTTGCATTTCTAAAAATGTGCTGCTTTTCAGCTTTTATTGTTGATAAACCATCCAATTAAGGGCTTCCCTGTGTTGCCAGTTCTTGTTCTGCATGTTGAGATTGGCCCCTGTAAATGGGGCCTTGGGGGTTAATATGCTGACTACACAGCGAGATCACAAACCTCCTGTGAGTGCACCAGTTGGTCCAGTTTCTGGGCTTGGTCACAGTGACCTGCCTGTCACTGTGCTGTAGCAACATCTGCTCTGGCCTCCAGCTGTAGAGCAGGTGCATCTGTCCCTGACAGGGATCTGACATTGGCAGGACCTATGCTAAGTGCAGTCACGTGGGCAGTACTGAACACAGTGTAAACACCACTGCAACTGGACATGTTTTCATGAGTAGCTGCCCTGTGGCCTTATGGATATTATTCTGAGAACATTTTTCTTTTTATAGTAACATACAACAGGCTCATAAGGGGAGGGCATTTAATTGTTCCTGACTTTGGTGATTAATCCTACTTCTGTGGCTGTTTGCTTTTTCATGTATTTGCCTTTGGTTTTTCCAGTCCCTTGTCTTATTGGTGACAAGGATGGATACTGAAGGCCCTGTAGCAAAACTCAGATCCCAGAGGGTGGTTTCGGTGAGTCTGCCAGCAGTTTATCTCCCCTCACTCTACAGTATCTTTTGTAAGTGCATGAAGTGACACTCATAAAAACACACAGATATACAAGCAAGTACTGTAGACTGATCAGTAAGGTTGCAGTGGGATACTCTAGTTTACTGTGTTATCTCCTGAAGATGTAAGAAAAGATTGCTTTTAATAGTTACCCTTGTACCCCAAGCTGGAATATTTCCTGTCATAGAAGCTTCCAATATACAGAGTCTTTTTTTTTCCATTCCTGCCATTTTATCCACTTTGTCTTTTTTATAATAACCAGATGCCCTTTACACTGCAGCTTAAATCAGCAGTTGTTATATTTACAGATTTTTACCATCTTGTCTTTCCTTTAAAGGGAAGGTATTGGCACCCTACATGGCATCACGTGTTATACACTGTTATATAGTGTTAACTTTAGGCAATATTAGAGTACAGCTGTTAAGTATGGTTATTCTTTCCACATCTTATTAGTCTAACTCTCCTGTCAGCTCAAAACATTCCCACTCTTTAAGCACATAGTAGCAACAATGCAAATTCTGCTGATGGGGTTTTCTTTCCCCCTTTTCCCACCCCTTTCCTTCAGGGGCAAGTTAATATTTCAGTGGGAGTGGGACATCTAGATAATTCGGTTTCCCAATTCACTGGGGAGGTCACCAGGGTCAAACCCTGTGTGACTGTTCCCCCCACCTTCATTTGGAACCAGCCCAGCACCTGTTCTGTCTATCCTTCCAGCAGGTTGGTCTCACTATGATCTCACTGAGTGCTCCAACTGTAATGTACCAGTCCATTTTACCCTCTCTGATGGAGGCAGCAAACTGCTCCATCCTGCACTCACTGACAGGCAGCTCTCTGACAGTTCTGCTTCCTGGAGGAGAAAGACCATGAGGTTGGGACTGTCCCAGACCTGTCGGTACATGTGGAGAAAAGCAGAGTGTTGCTTACGTAGAAGTTTTATTGGAAATTCTGTGAATACTTGAAGTACACTGGAGACTTTCCAAAACAATACAATTTGAGGAGCCTTCCCCTCCACCAAAAGTATCTGTAAATAAGCAGCTACATACATACTGTCCTTAATATCGAATCAAGCAGACAGCTGCTAAAATAAACAGCCTTCATAACACAACCTGTGGCAGGCCACAGCAATAGCTAGATCTTTCCTGAAGCAGAGCATTTGTGCAGTGGTCAGGAAACTCAGAGCCTAGATGTAGCAACTATGTGTTGAAACTGAGGAATGTCCAGAGAAGAGGCACCTAGCTCAGCCCTGGAGAATCTCTTATTGCTATGGCCATCCAGCTCAACACTAGCAGCTTATATAGGCAATTTTCCAGCCTTTTGAAATCGAAAAAAAACGTGCCACACCGATATTCTGCCTTATGAGATGTGGGAGCTGTAGACATGTTAGGAACTACATCAGCAAATGAGCACAAGTAATAGCACTGACCTTCTAGGTGGGATTAGCAAGAATGACATGCTCTGCCAGCTCCACAGCTGGTCGGTGGAAGAAGAGCACAGCAGGAATGCTGGCTAGGTGAAGTTCAACCCTGACCATTCTTCTCCATTCATACAGTGTGAACTAGCACTTTGCCTCCTCTCTGCTGCTCTGCAGCCCATAGTATCACTAGAGAAAGGTGACAACCACCTGTCTGAGCTCTTTACTACAAGTTGGCAGACCAGCTTCCTGAGCAAAGATGAGAGCCAGCCGATCCATTAATTCCTCGTGTTAATGCAATCCTTCTGCAACCCTTTCCACCTGTGAAACAAGGTGGCTCTGGCTGTGGGGATCAAATATTTATTAAAGCCCATGTAACTTAAGCCCTCTTGTGAACTGTTTATCTTTGAAGCTTTCTTAAATGTTTGTGCATTTTACTTTGCACGGACAAGGCAATTTCCATGTGAGGTTGCTGAAAAGTTGAATTGGTTGAGTAAGCTAAAAAGGTTCTGGTGGGTAACTTTCCTTCAATAAAGCTCTTACCTGGAGTTCTAGAGCTCACATGGCCTCCCACCAAACACATCACTCAACAAAAAAGTTGGGAAAATTCAAAGCATTGCATTGCTCTGACCTTACAATAAGCTCTATTCTGAACTTGGCTCCTTGCTCTAGTAGTGGCACAGAAATAGTGTTCTGGAGTGGAGCTGGGGTTACCCTGTCAGCTGCAGGCAATATCTTTCAACTATGCATGCAGCAAAGCTGAAGAAGCTGCCACACAGCACTGACTAGAAGGCTAGTTACTTGGACACTGAGGAAATTAAGATGGTTCCTCGGTACTGAGGCAACACAACCTCACTTCTGAGGAAAGAAAGAAAAAGTGTTTTAGGACAGTAAGGGGTCTTGCAGTTGCTCACTCTAGTTACACATGGGAGGAGGAGAGAGAACCACAAGAAAATTCACCTTATCCAAGCTTCTGTTTAGTGTCACTGTTTCTCCTCCCATCCTTGCATCAGGCAAAAGACAGCAGCCAAATCAACCATAGAGCACTGCCAACCAGTCACACTGTCGATGGCCAGATCATTACAAAAATAAAATTTCAGCTACTCAAAAGCCAGCTGATTAAAAAGTACCATAAGCTTCCCCAAAAATGTGCTTCTCTGAAGAAGCTGCTTTCTGAATGACTGAAGATCACTGCAAATTCATCCATGCCTATCAGAAAACAGCTTTTTACCAAGTCCCTGCCGCTCCACTCCACTGATGTGTGCATTTCATTCTATCAATGGGCCCTGACTCGCTGTAATGGACACACAGTCCCCAAAACAGAGTATAATATTAATCAAGTCTGTCTTAGAAAATAAATATCTTGGATATTTTCCTGCAAAGAGAGACCAGTCTCACTGGCCAGGGTTCCATGGCACACTTGCTCTCGGCAGTGATCCAGGGCAGAATGACCCGCACTACTACATGAAAACAAAACATCTTTTAAATATAGGTTTCTTTAAAAGCAATAAATATTTTTTGATTCTTAAGTTCTTCTATTAACCATAAAGCAGGAAGGTTTGCAAGGATTAGAGGAAAGAATCTTGGACTAAGACTCCTAGTTACATAACCCTAAAGAAATAGGATTCCTAGTATTTACAGTTACGTTTCAGAAGCAGAGACTATGAATTCAGCATCATCACAGCTGCTACCTGCAGGTTTGCCAACAGTCAACACTGTTGAACTCAGCATGGCCGAATGTCAGTGCACTCGGGAAGGAAATGTGGAAAGTGCTTCTGCAGTTTCACTCCGGCTGATCAGCCACCTAACAGAGGACCTGGCACAAAACCACTGTGTAGAGACCCAGTTCCTGGGAAGTAAGAAAACAAAGGTAATTTGTGTTACACAGGTCCCAAAGCTGACGTCTCTCCCTGGGCTCCAGGCACACACGCTGAAGTCAGGATGAAATGCCCCGTTCTGTGGAATGGATGTCCTGGACTGAAAGCTGTTGAATCTGCTGAACTCACAGACCCTGGAAATGAGCAAAAGCTTTCTATGCTTTAACAGGATTGGAGACTGTAGGAAAAAGTCTGTTAGCAAGAAGCTCTACCTAGGGAACTTACACCAGAGGACCCTTGGAGGAAGCATATGGCAACTTTTCACAAAGCCCCTCCACATAGAACACAGACTGAGGAAAAAATAATTTTCATACACTGGAGTTTGACTTCCTTGTCCCTACTGAAGTCTTAAATTCAAAATTGACTGTGAGCAGGAAAAGCGGTCCAGAACTGTAGGGTGGAAAAGTTGAGGAAGGTCAGCAGATGAACTGTATCTGCCGTTGAAGAGAGCAATCAAAGAAAGCTCATTTGATGGAAGGAACTAGTCAACGTGAGACAAAAGGCAGAGCAGGGGCGATAGAGATATTTGTAGATGTCATCTCCAGGATGCCTTGAGGAGGAAGAACTGCTGCAGCAAAACTAGGAAACGGCTTCACTGCAAGGTTTCTACAAAAGCATCAAATTCTTTGACGTTTTTCTCGTGGACTGCCAGCTTCTCTGGTAATGAGTCCTGGAAGGGTAAAGAAAGGTGCAGGTCAGGGCTGATTCACAGCAGACAGAAGGAAACTTTAAACACATACTCTAGGATGAAAACTCTGCTTCTGAATCTTGCAACCCCTCTCCACTGCTCTGGGCTCCCCTTCCCATGTGCACAAAACCAGGAATCCTCTGGCAGCATCCAGCAAGTGACCCTGACAAGGGCACTCTGCCAAGAGTCTGTTTGTTCTGCAGGAACAGGAGGTGCACTGGGGCCTTTCCTTGTGATATCCCTGCCACCAGCTGCAGCACAATAACCTGCTCATGTCACTGCCTTCATCAAGTCACTTGCAGCTCTCAGCCTTTGGTATTCATTTTTCTCCACAGTATGTTACAATGCCAGAGAGCCCAATGGAGCACTCACCCAGACATGACTTTCACCAGTCACACCAGGACTTTACCTCTGCTCAGGCTGCAAGATCAGGCCTGATTCGCCACAAGTTTGACACCCCAGAGGGAGGACTAGTTTGGGGGGTTTCAATGACAGCCAAAGCAAGCACACAGCAGCAGCTTTCAGCTTGAAGATAAACACACCAGTTTCAGAGGCTCAGGTGTGCCACAAATCTGCATTTGTCTGGAACATATTAATGAGGGACTCCCTTTGGACAGGGTCTGTCTTCTGAGAAGTACAGGAAAGACATGGGGGCTTTTGGAGCAGGTCCAAAGGAGAGACACAAAAATTATTCAAGGGCTGGAGCATATCTTGTGAAGACATGCTGAGAGAGGTCGTTCAGCCTGGAGATAAGAAGGCTCTGGGGAAACTTTACTGGGGAGACCTTATTGTGGCTTTTCAGTACTAAAAGGGGGCCTTTAAGAAAAATGGGGACAGACTTTTTAGTTGGGGCTGTTGCAATAGGACAAGGGGCAATAATTTTAAATTAAAAGACAGTAGATTCAGACTAGATACAAGGCATTTTTTATGAAGGTGATGAAACTGTAACAGGTTGCCGAGAGAAGCGGTGGATGCCCCATCCCTGAAAACATTCAAGGTCAGACTGGATGGGGCTCTGAGCAACCTGGTCTAGTTGAAGATTGGACTAGATGACCTTTAAATGTCCCTTCCAACCCAAACTGTTCTATGATTCTATGAAGATACTTTTTTCAAACTAGGGGAGAGCATTATAAAGTATATATGATTGCCACAAAAAGAAATTTCAGGGCTCCATACCAAATCCTCTGCCATGGACTGTGCTCCAATGTCAATGGAGAGGCTGCTGAGTTGAGGGGGGTTCTGAAACTCACGGTAAAACGTCCCCAGGTCCATTGGAAGAATGTCATCTTTTGAAAATGCTGGTTTCTAGAATCAAAGATACAGCTGTTAATTCCCATAGACATTGGCTTCCCTTTTGCTATAATCTCAGGTAAAGTCATTACCTGCTATTAGTAAACATCTTGGCATTACAACCGTTGCTGCAATAATGCATATTAAATAAATGAAGAACAGCCAAGATCTATGATTGTCGAGCAGTTGTCAAAGAGTATTTATTTGGAATCTGGCTCCTTTAGGCATTAGAGAGAGGATGCCAAGTCTAGGTATTTAATTGGTAGCTGCTGATTCCAAGTATCAGTGTCTTTGCAGTTCTGGGATTGTCGAGCTCTAGTTTGGAACTGTGAATCATGGGTCTTTTCCACTCCCATTGAAAACTACTCTTACATCGTTTGCCATCGTACAGCACCTGAAGCCCACCTAAGATGCAGGTGTTATGTAAGAGCACTGATGGGGGCACTTACAAAGTCGATCATAACAAAGTCATCATGGGTGTTCCCTGTGCTGCTGCCACTGGAGCCCTCTGAGTGTAAGCTGCCTTGTAGAGGAGATTCAGCTTCTGGGGAGTCAGGGGGATTGACCTGCCCAAGAAATCAAAAATGGTGAGTACTGATCTTATGATCATGTCTATCTGTGTATTTTGACAGCATGGGGGCAGTTAGGAGGTTGGACAATAAACACACTACAGCAGGGGCAGCAAACACATGCTGTTATTTGCATGTCTAGAGAGCCCAAGACTTCAACACAGGAGACTTCTTGAAATCAAACAAATCTGAGTAACTAGTTATTTTCTCAAAAAACAAAGTCTATTCAAGGAAGAGAATAGCATGGATGTTTGCATAAGGGTTGCTGAGAAGGCACATATACCTCTGGAAGAGGCTTACCATGGGGTCGTTATCTTCCAGCTCAACATTCTTGGGAGCAAACATGGCAAAAGGAATGTCTAAGTTGGCCATGGTCACCTGAGGAGATTCAGCAAACAGAATTTCACTAAGACGCTCTGCTTACCCAGCACAGAACAGGATACTGAACGTCTTTGTCAGGCCAACTAAAAACGGCCCAAGATCAAGTCAGCAGTTAGGCAGGAGGCCGACAAACTCATTTAAAAGGCATAAAATAGAGAGATGATACTCAGCTGACCTAATGCAGATACGTACCCTGAGGTAGGATTGCTTATATACATCTTGTATAATATAGGCAAAAATTAACAAACTGATAAAAATTCAAAGAATTCTCCTTCATCCATCCAAAAGGCCTAGAACAACAGCCCTAGGAACTGGGCAGAACTAAATGCTTGCTTACTAATGATGAACTGGTCTATTGCTTGTCCCTTCAAGGAGGAGGCTTGCTACCAGCTTTCCCAGTTTATGAACACATGGTAGTGGCAGATCATTGCAAGACCCAAGTGCAGTATCCACTCTCCTATTCTCAAAGAGGGTGTTGGCAAAGTGGGGCAAATTCAATGGCTGTCACATCTCAAAAGGATTTTATGAAAAACAAGCCTATAGTAAAACCTAGTAGGGAAATGCCGCAGGCAGGAATATACACTCAGTCTCTGGGGTTGCCCTGGCATTGGGGTGCTTTTTGCTCCTCTGTATAGGAACAGATGGAAGAAGAAGGGTATTATGGTCCCCTCTGAGATCTACTGCTCGTTACCTGGTTAATGGGTTTGTTGACAAAAGCTCCCACCTTCCGGACAAAGATGGTTTCCAAAAGGTCATGTGGGGAGCCACACTTTCCTTCACTGCTGTTTGATACTGTTTCTGTGTCCTCACTGGGGGAGGAAAATAGGTAACTAGTGACTCATGGCACAAACAATACAGACAAATCTATAGACAAATCATATGCTTTATGAGACTCCTTCATTTTTCTTGGTTTACTCTTAATACTGGAAGAAGAACCGTTGTGCCACATCTTCCTCATCAGTCGTGAGCACCAAAGAAGAGTGGATGCTTGTGGAATCAAGATTTTCGTTTAAAGCTGGACAAAAACTATTTAGTTGAATGAAAAGTTGCTGCCAACTGAAATAAGCTTTTCTTTTTGGAGGTGGACTTTACACTTCATAATGTGCATGTTCATAGCAATTCCTGTTCATCACTTATTTTTTTCAGTAAAACAGATTTTTCAGTCAGAGATCTCTCAGGAAGTGAGGGCAAGGACCAGAATTGTATCTGTCTCTCAGTTTACAAATGCAGTAGTCTAGTACATTGCAACAGCCACTCCCAGTATGACTAATTCACTGCATGGCTATTAGTTACTTCTATGACCTGTTTGGGGTCCTACCACAGGTATTCAGAACTTTAAAACAAAAAAAATGGTTTAGTCAAATGGAAAGAGGATTACTTAGATAGCATTTAAGACTCATTTGTGAACTCGCTTCATCTTGTTTTACAATCAGCAAAACTAGCAGAGAGATTTTAAAAAAAAACACATAAAATTGATAATAAAGTTGACATAACAGAAGGATGTTACATCGCATAACAGGTTTAAATAGATGGGCAAGATCATTGTTTGGAGAAAGCCTGAAAAAGCCCCAGCCAGAGAAAGCTGTACTTTGTTTTGGGGGATTAAAAGACAGTAGTTATGCTACAAACAGTAGATAAAAAGGGGAAAACAAAAAGTCTTATCTTAATAGGATTATAAATGGGCTAGCACAAGAGATGGATCATCTAAAACCAACCTACCTACTAGAAGGAGTAGCTGCTGAGTAGTGGACTCCATCCAGTGGGGTGCACATCCTCTCTTGGTCAGCTTGAGTGCCATGTGCTGGCTGGCTAGGAATTGGGGGAACTCCCCCCTCTTTGCCTGGACCAATCAACTGAGACGGAGAGGAACGGTTAAGTTAGATACCTCAAAATCAAACAAACACCTCAGTTCAATACAAAGCAGATTCCATTACATTAGGCCCAAGTATTTTGGCATATGACTGGGCTCCAGACCCCATAAGGCTGAGAGAGGTGTCAAGTAAGTAGAAGCTGATCACCACAATACAACCTTTTTTTATTCCTTACCTACTCTACTCCTCTCCACTTCAGGCCCGTTTTACACTGTAGAGCTCTCTGGCTATAGGTCCTCTGCTTCAAGGAGAGGAGTGGGGGAAAAAAAATATATCCTCTTGCTACAACCCCATGGCTCCCTACAGCTTCCTGAGAAGGGGAAGTAGAGAGGGAGGTGCTGATCTCTTCTCCCTGGGATACAGTGCCAGGACGCATGGGAATGGTTTGAAGCTGCACCAGGGGAGGTTTAGACTGGACATTAGGAAGCATTTCTTTGCTGAGAGGTTGTTCAAACCATGGAACAGGCTTCCTAAAGGTGGTTGATGCCACAGTCTGTCAGTGTTTAAGAGGCATTTGGACAATGCCCTTAATACCAGGCTTTAACTTGGTCAGCCCTGAACTGGTCAGGCAGTTGGACTGGATGGTCATTGCAGGACCATTCCGACTGAAACTCTTCTATTCTGTTATCACCTTATCAGCAAAACTCTGGTGTAGCAGCAAAGTCACATCCAGAAAAAGACTTCTGTCAACTTTGCTTATTTGTCTGATGAGTGAATGTAAATATGCCAATATGGACTGTCAGTGTATCCTCTGTCTAGGCTACAGAACTGTGCTTGCATAGCTATAGGGGCAGCAGCTCTGTAAGACAGGCAAAGTTTGGAATCAGTGACTTGCAGGTGCAGGCAAATAAGCCTGGTGACTGCTCTCTCAATGTAGTTTTTCCGCATGACCCCTACCCCAGTAAACTTGGGGATGCTGAGGAGCCAATTCCCAATTCTCGTGGAAGCTGTGCTTTCTCTATATTTACTTTACATTCTTTTCATTCCTGACAGACAGGATACCAATGCATGCACTAGTTTCAATGCCTCTCTCAGATGTACAAGTGACACAAATGGCTGCAAATACCAGCCATGCTGGTTCTACTCTCTACAAGTACCTGGTGAGGGTGCGCAGCATGCAAGCCACCAGCAAAGAGTACAGGATACCCCATGTCAGCTGATCCAACTCCCAGGGCAGCAGGCTGATAGGAAAGACGAGAGCTGGAAAGCTAAGAAAGACGAGAAAAAACAAGAAGGGCAAAGGGAGAGGAGAGAGGAAGGGGAAGGGGAATGCCCCACAGTCTGAATAATCACCAGCCACTGAAGAAGGAACAGGAAAGTCAGAGGCACAGCATTTCAGGCTGGCAGAAGGATTCCATTGATTCAGTGGAATCAATAATGAAGGTTATTGCTCTAAAATGTTCTTATTGCTAAGAGGACTATTTGATAGTAGTCCAGAGGACTAAGTCTGGGCTTTGAAAGGAAAAACAAGACTGGCTTCCTACACACATAGGAGGAGGCTGAGCAAGGTATGACTGACATCCAGTCCCAGGGAAGCTCTGCCTACAGGCCGGTTTCAAATACTGGGAAAAGCATGAATGCCATCATCAACTAACTAAAGAGCTAATATTTAATACTTTTTCATCCCAAAGCAACTACACTATCAACTGTTTGAACCTACTCCCATTTCACATTAAAACAGCTGATCTTCCAGGCCTGTTCAAATAGCTTCAGTGAAAGAATACAGAGTCCCATAAATGTGCAAGGTAAAGGGAACTGGGAAGCTAACCCTTGTGAGATTGCTTTAGGAATGAAGTGTTGGAACCAGTGAAACCTAGGAGAAATTCCTTACACACTCCAGGTAGAAATCTACCCAGTCAGGTTAAATAAACTTTCCTGTTCTGGCTTGCTTGAGCTCAAGAGGAGCACTTCTTCCGGAGCTCAGTGAGCTCCAGCAGCACCAAGGCTGACGTAATTTACAGGGGTCAGAATGCACTGAACAGCACTCTTACTCACATGAGGCTGGTTAAGCTGAGTGGAGCACTAATGACTGTAAGGTTTAAGGGACACTGGCTGTTAACAGCAAACACTCAGAACTGTGCCTTACTACTTATGTCTTTCACTAACAATCCTGGACAGCTGCTGTGTTTTTAGGGGTGCTTATCCTGTCTTTGGGAGACCTTCATCTGCAAAGGCATTTAAGAAGCCAGTTTCAATAATGTGGCTGGCCCACTGTGGGTTCACCAGTCGTTCCCATGCACAACAAACATTCCACATTGTCAAATTTGTATTTTCCTGTATTTGTTTTGTCATGCCAGAGCCCTATTCTGGCCATGTATAGTATATTCTACTGACAACTCACTTGATGTGAAAAGGCCGGTCCCATCACTGGGACCTTCAAGGTGTCCGTCACCACAGGAAGAGGGGTCTGAAAATGTGCCTTTGTGACAGTGAAAACACACTGTGCACAGATACAGACAAACAGAGGAAACAAGGAAAAGAGAGAGAGTGAGAGGGGGGAGAGAGAAAGAGAGAGAGAGAGAAGGACTTCAGAGAAGAACTATGAAGAGTTGGATGAACTGAATGCTAGTGAAGAGGTTTTGGCTGCAGCAGCCACACCTACATATAGAGAAGTCTCAGTACTGCCAGAAACACATTCATTTAGTAAAGAATTGACTGTTTTCCAATCTGAGTGAACCACTGAACACAGGTAATATTTTAGTGAACCCTGACATGAACTAACTGCCAGGACTCTGTTCCACAGCTAATTATAATTGGTACCAGCCAATTAGCAAGGAGAAAGCTGAGCAGATGCCAGAAAAAGTCAAGTATTTTTTTTTGATTTTACAAATTACATGTATTTCAATACTCTCCATCTATCCAATACTCCTTATCCTCCAGCTTTCTGAGGGATCGTATCTTGGCAGGTCTATGCTGCACTCTTAGAATAAAGGGTACTCAGACTACAGTGTAATTCAAACACACGGATGTGAAGAGAGAACTCCATCAACAGGAGCAAAGCTGCAGAAGTAAACAGTCTCACAGAGGGTACTAATGCAAAAAGGACAATTCAAACCCAGTTCAGTTTCATACCTTCCCCCAGTCATTTTCCTACCAACACTTTTCATTTTTAAGAAAGCTTCAGCTTCATTTCTGGGAATTATTCATGGCCAGACTCTCTCCTGAAATTTGGGCTACTTCACAACACGCACGCACAGACACACATATACACACACGCACAGATATGCTATGCAAGCTCACAGGGGGAAGGAAGCAACTATTCCCTTGTATCAAGCAGGTAAGGCCTCACTTTTACTGAGAAGGCTGGTCGAGATTTGAAAAATTTGCCTAGAAAACCACACAGTTCCCAGTATTTTTCTACATATTAAGTTGTATATAGAAACCTGGAGAAAGAAATTAACTTATTTTTTCCCTTCTAATTTACTTTGAAGTCCACTCTGCCAAGACAGCCTTAAAATTGATAATAATCAACTGTGATAATAAAGACTGGCAGTTGCTTTATAAATAAGGGTACAGCATATAGCAACTATTAACCACAGGAAAAGCAAGAATGGAGGCTCATACTTAATGTGAATCCTCAAGGTTCATGTGATTTCATAAAGCTTTTCTGCCTCCGTGACAGCAAAGCTCATGACCCCTGGCAAAATGTCAACTTTAATGTAGTTACATGCACTATTACTGTTAAGTAACACTGGCACAGGCAAGCCAGTGGAAATTTCCTTATGAAACCTTTTGTATTTAACCCATTTTATGAAAATGCAGGGCACAACTCAGCCACAAACTCATTTCCTGAACTGTGTATTGCAGAATAAGAGAAGCTTTATTCCATTACACTTACCGTGAGCACTTGCTAACTAGTTCAACATTGCCTGATGCCCTGTCACCCAAAATCCACTTGGCAAAAACACGCTTCCTAAGACAGGCTCATTTCTAGCTCATTCATAAGCAGAATACATTCTGCTAAACCAGGCACACTAATTCCTCTGAAGCAGCAGAAAGACCTATGGCAAATTCTTTCAGTGTGAAACAGCATTCCAATTATTCTTCATTCTATGTTTCACATCGACAGCAAAAGAGATTTAGAGTCTTTAGATTGTCTTTAAAGATCAGTAGAGCCATCTGCTTGGCTGGACAACAGGGCAGGGCATTCCTGAATATTTAAAGCAATAGAATAACTGCAACTCTGGCCAAGTCTTCAAAATAAAGAACTGTGGAGTCAGATACACAGGACAGTAAAAGAAGTTGGGAGTTTCTGTTTTTGATATTCAAAAGGAAGCCACTATTTATTTTAAAATTAAACTTAAATGAAATTTGCAGGGGTAGGTGGAATTATAGAGTATTAAGTCCCCAGTTCAATAATGTGACCCAATTTTTTCTTGCTGATGCTTATTCCTGCTGCCCCAACTACTTTTAGATGGTCCAACAGATACAGCTTTTGTCTTTTTTTCAGTCTTTCTCCAGCATTTTCCTGGTATTTCAATGTTTCTGTCTCCATGTCAGTCTGTTACCCCCAATTAGGCTGTCTGGCATCAATGTCCTGAATTCCTCCTCCTGCAGTATCAGAATGTAAATGTGTAAGTACCCTGCTATCCTCTTCAAGCACATCTCAGCCCAGCTACAGGATCTTTTAATTTTTCTCAGTATTTCAGTCTTTCTAGTCCCCCAGAATTTTGTTGAAATTAGTATCTAACTAGGTTTTACTCAGAGTATAATGACATAAATAACCCATACATTAAATTTTAATTAACAGCAGGAGACTGCCTGTCTGCACAACAGCTGATGTAGGAATATGCACACTACTCTAACAGCAATTGCTCTATCTAAATTAAGAAGAGCCTGGTTTCTCTTACCTGAGATGGAGGAGAGGTGGAAAAAGATGTGGTACACACTTCTTGGGAATCTTCTACTGAGGGGTATACTGCACCATTGTCCTCACCAGCTCTAAAGCAGCAAGAAAAGAAAAGTTTTCTAACTGGAAATATTCTTTGAAACAAACAAATAGTAAAACACACTGGGACAAACACTGCAGGGAGATTGAGAGTATTTGGGTGGAGTTGAAAGGAGAATTATGGAGGGCTCTCATCTACTTGGCAGAACTGAGGAAAACAAGGTATGAAAACTTTCATTTTCCTCAGGCGTTCGCCTTCTACCCCCACATAAAAAAAGGGAGGTGTTTCTAACTAATGCTTTTGTTATACCAGCTAATGCTACTGGCTTTGGTGTTAACAACCATTGTCAAACAACACCACTGGTCCCAATCTGAATGCCCTCACACACATTTCAGAGAAGATGAACCTCTCATCTACAAAGAGAAATTAAACTCTGATCTTCCCCCAGTGGAAATATCTGGAGATGCATGCATCTGGACACATAGCTGACAGCAGGATTAACCATTACACTTTCAAATTCCTTAAGGCAGCCAAGATTAAATATCCTTTGTGTCCAAGTGCTTCTGTAAGGACTTTGGGAAAATACTGGGGCTTGCTCACTCAGTCTTCTAGATATGAGGAGGAAAATGTCAACCTTCATCACAAGCTCAACCATGTCAATATGACTAACACTAATCCTCCGGTGTCCCTTCCCATGCAGTCAGCAAATAGTGGAAAAGGCTTTGTATTTGGGCATAATTGATGCCTTCACCATGGCCCACAACTTCAACTCCGTATTTCCTCACCTGTAATTGCAGGGATGCATGGGTGAAGAGCTGGGATAGGGACGGTCCACAAAGTGATCAATTATAATCCCCATGATAGGAGGGGTCCTCTCAAACTGCCTGCAAGGCAACAAGCAATGGTGTTATTTGCTTCTTCTCTCTACTCTCTTCCCAATTCATGGTGCCCTCACAGAAAACCCTTGTGTCTATTAATGGGACCAGAGCAACTTTACAATTCAGTCCTGTGACTCCAGGCATGCATCAACAATTTGGATTTCTAGAGCCTGGCTCAGGGCTACCCAAATACTCCCCTTGCTGCAACACTTAAGCATGAGAGAGTATTCTCCATCGAGGAGAATCTCAGCAGGAAAGGATAAGCAGAAGGGAAAGACTTAGCGGCTCAGAATATGAGGGGTTTAATAGCACATTATTGTAAAGCAGTTTCTGGCATAATCACATTTTCTTACCTGGTTGACATGAAAGCAAGGTTGATTCTGTAGGCACAAGACAAAGTGATGGTGCCCACTGGGGTACCCACTGTCCCAACACGGACTGTCTGGAAACCTGTAAGGTTAAGGAATGACTATCAGTTTCACTGATTATTTACATGCTGCACTTTTCTATTCTGAGGTCACATTATCTTATTTCTATAGTGTTTCCATTATCCCTTGCAATCTGAATTCCAAAGACACACACAGAACCCATAACAAAGCAGCAGCACTAGGCTGCCTTGCTGGTAGGCTTCACCTGCAAGACTTCTTATGGTGCTCCCTATCTTGGTTATCTTCCTATCCTAAAAAATTGTTCTGAAGTGCTTCTTGTTCCTTAGCAGATCATGATCTTCTTTACCAGTCCTGCCCCTTAACAACATACTTCCACATGCTTATTTTAGTTCTGGATCACTGGAGTCAAAATGGCAATCACCCTAGACTTTACTCAATTGCCACCATTATACTTAGTACCTTATGACGCAAGCCTTCACTGGCAGATCCAGATAAAAAGCATGTGTAAACCTCACACTTTCCTCATGGCACTTAGGAATAGTAATAAAGGGCTAGTCAGTATGAAAAACAGTTCTGCTCTAGTTTGTGTGTTGTCTAATCATACCTTCTCCCAAGCCACTCAGTTGCACTTCACCAAAATATATCCTAAAGCAAAAGAAAAAAGAAAAGCTATTAGGTCCATTGGGGACATAATGCTATACATATCTTAATTTAATTTTATGAGTTGAAAGGCTGAAACTACTTCTCCTCTTCAGGAAAAAAAAACAAAAGAAATGGCTAGAATGCCCATCTCAAAAAAGCCTTCCAGCTACTTCAGAGGAGGACATGTCATGTAAAAAAGAAGAAGGAAGAGAAAATGGTAGCTTAATACGAAATTTCTCTTCAAGTTTTTTAAGCTTCTGTGCTAAGTCTACAGTTCAGATCAAAAATGTGAAGTGATATAAAGCATCTTTAAAATGGAGCAGCAGGGCAGAAGTACACACTGGAGGTATGTGCAATGTAGACAGGCATTTACCAAGTACAGGCCAGACACCGAACTGGACGCTAATAAGCACTTCAACCAGTGCTTTCATGTACAATTATTTTCACTCTTCCCAACACGGCAGGGAAACAACACTTCACAGCCTGCGCTTAATTTTTCTTCCAATGGCTCCAATGGAAGCTATAAGGTGATACATAGCCCAAAGTTTTCTTCTCTTACTGATCAGTATTAGTTAAATCTAAATAATTTACTTTTACTCATCCCTTTTTAACCACATTTGCAGCTACACTGTGCAACTCTAGAGTTTCTGCTGTTTGTGTTTCAAATGGGAAATTTCTGCTTTACCTGTACAATATTACATATTCATGGCCTTGTTTCCTTGAGAGTCTGTAGGCTGGAGTTACCCTGGTTATAGCAAGCAAAGACTTCAGCAACAGAGACAGCCTGTTGTATACAGTGTATGAAACTTTGATTTCTTTGTCACACCTATAGAACACAAAGGAAAAAAATTAGTCTTTTGTTCCCAACTAAGTTGCTTGGGTTTGTTTGCTTTGGGTTTTTGTTTGTGTGTTTTCATTTGTGGTTGGGTTTTATTTTGTTTATTTTATTTTAAATAAAAATTAGTCTAGGCCGGTTGTTTAATGTCAGTTTTATTGCCAAAATGATAAAATAAAACCCGAGTGTGGCTACCTGTATTGACCAACCAGCTAAGAGCCCTACTTCAAACTAGTCACCTGTTGAAGTAATGGCTGAAAAAATACATGCAGCCTTCTATTAAACAAAAACATCTTTTCAGTATTAAAAGCATTAATCATTATCTGAAGAAGCATACTAGTTGTAATGGAAGAATGAAAAAAGAATAAAATTACTAGTTTACTTTCTCGACACCAATATTAAACAGTTTGACTAGTGCATTAGACAAAGGGGAGTTCCCCTGAAGTGTCCCTGGCCACACAGCCAATATGTGCTCGTTGATCACCATGGCTTAGCCACATTTCCCATTTTCATCGGCTAAAAACTACAAACATATACAAAGAATGTGTGAAGAATGCACTTACTTTTCATTCATTTCTAGACACCAAATTTCCAGCTCCATGGAGTCCCCCTGGATGCCAAACAAAGGCTCATTTCAGAACACAGACTTTTCCACATCTCATTAATGATCAGCAATGGCCACACCTCTCAACAAAGATTTGTCTCCTGGCTCCCACTTTCTTGTAATGCAATGATAGAAAAGGTGCACTGGAAGTCTCACTGCACAATTACATCACCTGAGAGAATACCTTCCTCAGAATGGCCAAGTTCTTCATGTCTAAGAAACTAAATTTTGCTGCTCTATCATTTGTGTGTTTGGCCTCACATATTTGCAGTGAATTGCTTCTGCTAAACAATACATTTCTTTTCACTAGCATACTACCTAACTTAATAAAATTTAGATATTTTCACATTGTCTTGGACTAAAGGTGCTCTGGTGGGTGATGTAAGATTCAATTAAAAAAAACCCCACAAAAAAAAGGGCATCTACTTTGACTCAGTTCTCACCTCTGAGGTTTTGAGAGAAATCTCCACGCACATAGACCGTCCAACAGCGGGTAGCTGTCCTGCCAGGGCTTTCTTTGCTTCATGAGTAACCTCTGGTATATCTTTGATTGCCAAATTGAACTGCAGAATGAAGGAGATGATTCAATTTTTTTATTTCTTTGAAAAACTGCCTAATGGTACACTGCAGACAGGCTCATAGACCCATATATAACATACTAGGTCAGCATCCACTGAAATATTTATGAAACAGAAAATTTCCAGCTGGGTTCAGGCTCTTCATATTTGGAAATATTTCCTTGGCTGCTAATTCAAATGTTTTTCTAGATACTGCCATAAAAAATTCACTCCTTTTCCCTCACTTGAGTGCTGTCTTCACCCACAAAGTACCTTGAGTCTTTTCAATTTTAATAAAGCCCATTACTACAAAGTCCTGAATTGTAGAGTTGCAAACTTCTGACAGAAAATAACTCATCACCTCAACCCCAGAAGATCTTGGAAACATGCCTTAACTGGCAGGAGATGCTGAGAGGCACAATTTGTCTCACCTCTACTCAGCCCTGAAGAGTCCAGAGTGATTTGTTGCATATGAACAATAACAACCAAAAAAACCCCACACTCCCAATGAACATAACTGAATACAGTAGCTATTCTATTAATAGTTATTATAGTCTGCACAAGACTGTAACAATCACATGGTGTTCTCACCACACACACGTGTGAGTGCACACACACACAAACACACAGAGTTAAGGATTTGCTTTAAAAAACATGACTTTACCCAGTCAGAACCTGTTGGGGAGGATGACGATCGGGTACAGATTTTCTCTCCAAGTCGGGCCTGGACAATTACTTGTACCGTCTGGAATATAAACAAAAAGAAACACACTCATGTTTTGGGCTCAGCAGAGCCCTTAGTTCAGAGTTAGACAAGTTTCAAGTAAAAAAAAATGAAAGGGCTGACCAGGATATAGAGAAGTAGAGTTTGCTTCACTGATCTTCATGTCTAATCAATTTAAATTATTACATCTAACAGGCAAATGTGTTTCAGAGATAAAATCATTTTAGGTTGATCTTTCTCTGTAATAACATGAGGTGACCAAATGAATTTTGCAATCAGGAGTTGCAGTTTTCAGTATTAATGAAACAAAATTTACAACTATATCCTGAACCTAGACAACTAAAAGGAAAATCAAGTGCATCTGTACATGTATACCAAAGCCACTGTCAGAGTATCTACTTGCATCTATGTACCAAGTGAGGCCAAATTTTATAGCTACTTATCAACATAATTCAAAAGAACATTCTGGTATTATTGCTTTTGGATGCAATGTGAAAATTGAGATACACTAGAAAGAAAGAGTGGAGTCCAGCAGAAGATACCACCTAACAGCTGGATGGTTTGTTGTGTTGATAGAAACCAAAGCTGACAGAGGTTTGAAGTGCCTACAACTGATTCTAAAGCAGGACACTTCTGGGGGATGAAAGAGGATTTGAAGTAGAAAAAAGGGGAAAAGATGTTTTCACGGTTACTCTCAGGAATCTCTTAAACTTGACATCACCTTTTCTTGCTTTGGTCTTCAGCAAAACAAAAAAAGAAACCCAAACCTCATGTGGTTATTCTCGCCACAGCAAGTGTGTTGGGTCTTTTTCTTAAATAAGAAAGAAGAGGCATTTGTCCAAAGGAGAGAAGTTACCTTTAAAGCAAAAAATTTGATGAACTTGTCCAGGTCCTTCCTGTCCTGGGAACTGAGATCAGTGTCCATTGCATATGGCAATCTGAAATACAGCACAGGTCTGGGAATGAAGTCTTCCTTCAGCTTTCTGTTTACATTTCAAAATATTTTTGCCAATAGAGGCCACCTTAAAGGAAATGAACTTTGGAGTGTGAGTGTGAGGTATAAACACGCACTACTAGTTTACCTGGTCAGTGCAAAGATAAATATAATGAAAAAAACAACAAAGGAAGTTCAGAATTAAAACTCACTACAAGTTCTCCGATTTTGCTACCTTAATTAAAAAAAGCAAAACCAGCAACAACAAAACCCCCAACCAACCAAACCAAACCAAAAAAAACCCAAAACAAACCCAAAAAAACTCCCACCCAAAACACTCCTACACTGACTGGATGCTATACCAAAGTATCCAGGAGACATGGCAATCTCTGCTTCAAAAATTATGTATATTCAGCTATCAGCACTGGTCAAAACAAAGCCAAATTGTTTTCTTGAATCTGAAATTCTAAAAACAGTATTTCAGTGGTATTTCAGTAGATGTTAAAATCTATATAACAAACCACTGCTGGAACAGGCTACGCTGCTTCTTTACTTCTAACAAATAGTGCTTGTAGTAAAACTGTACAGCTATAAATGTACCTACAACCAACTGAAAAGACACAGTTTTACCAAGGAATAGACCAAAGTCCTCTGTTCATTTCTCTTGAAAGCTCTGATAACAAATACTTAGCTTTCACATTCACACTGACTTGTTTTTCAAAATATGATTGTTTCCAGCAACACAATGAACTTGGAAAGCATCTGAAGCGAGGCAGGGGAAGGCACTAATCTGATTTCTGCCACCATCACATGACATGGCCCGGGATAAAACAAAATTTTTCTGTCTCTCAGTTTCTTCATATATAAGTTAATAATCGTATAGAGACCATGGAAAGGAATGCCTTAATTAGTAGCATTAACTGTACTTTTTGCTCATAAGCCTTCCAAGTATTAATTCACCCTTAACTCCTGTTGCTGTTTTGAGAGAGCTAATCAGTCTGAAGCAGCTTGTCAAACACCACGTATTTACGGAACGTGCTGCTCGTCACAGAACCGTTGGCGATCTGAGGTCAAGGGAGCACGAGCAGCTGCTGTGCACAATGTTACTTTGTTCAATTGTTAAGCAAAGACTGAACTTGCAGCAAGGTATGCTATTTATACAAATTAAAGCCTAGCAGGACGAAGGGGCTAATAGCCATGTTCACATAGAAGATATATTATCTTTAATGACCACATACATGCAGGATTTCTATTCAAAATGTCTCAGTTAATAGCAGTAAAGGCCTAATGCTTTAGAAGCATCATCCAAGATAGGCTGCTAGATAAGAATACTGCAACTTATAGAGCATTTTATACAGAACAGTGCTGTTTTTTGAATGACTCTATAAAAAGAAAGTTGGATATATAATATGGTTGAAAAGTTCCTAGGCTATATTCATACTTCATCTCCTAGTGCTGCACAGTTCTTGTTACAAATTATAAATTTGTAAAATAAAAAACAAAAATAAATTTGT
Organism: Neopelma chrysocephalum; assembly: GCF_003984885.1. Taxonomy (NCBI): domain Eukaryota; kingdom Metazoa; phylum Chordata; class Aves; order Passeriformes; family Pipridae; genus Neopelma; species Neopelma chrysocephalum. The sequence goes on from NW_020897693.1 coordinate 17,190,221, forward strand.
AAACTGAGAATCAACAACACGAGCCATTCAACATCGGATGCATTAGCAAATTATCCTTTGGATATTTTAACCTTCTCACCAAAACTACTATACTTTCTTTCCCTGCCTTTACCTCCAGTGGACTGACATTACAGACCTCTTCTACCTTAGGGGGGTTCAAAAGGAAGTCAGCACTTAAAGCGCTGTTTAATTGATGCAGCACTTCAAATTAAAAAAAAATAACCCCTTAGTATAGACACTTCCCACTACACAAAAACCCCCAAACCAAACTATAAAACATGCAAGAGTGACCCGTTAATATTCTTTTGACTCATTAAGTGAAGCACTGTAAGGGCTGAGAAGATCCGATATCTACAACAAAACCTGGCTGACACAGGTGATAAAATACTGCACTAAAAAATACTTTTTTTTCCCCTCAGCAAAGAGAATGCTGACATATAAATAGCGAGAGAAATCAAACTAGCTTTTAATTTGAAAAGAAGTGAGAGGGCATTTCTTTGCAACCCCAGGAGAAAGAGGCAACAAAGTATATCTCCTGATGTTGTGGGAGAGCTGTCAAATGAAGCACACACACTTGCCTTATGCAGCTGGAAAAAAATTTTGATATTGACTATTACAAAACATATGGAAACTAATGGAAGGTGTTAGGCTCACTGGTCTGTTAGGAAAGGAAACAAAGATGATCATCTGCATGATTCTCGGTGCAGTATACGAATTAGTTCTAATGACCACACACCCAAATATCTCCAGAGGAGAGAAACAGCCACCAGACGTATGTCTTAAATTGAGGTTTCAAAGAATGAGAGCCTCATGGTTCTGCCCTGCTGCAGCAGAATTTGGATTCTTCCTGCAAGATCTGATACTATCTGTAACATTCACAAAACATTTCGAAATTCATACTGTTACCTCTGAAGCTCCAAATGTCAGCAACAGTTGACTCACCAGAGCCTGAAGTAGAGCAGAAAGTATGGGCCAAGGTTGCCTGTCAGGAATCTGTAATTTCAGGGAGAAAACGGGACTTTGGAACTCAGCTTCTGAAATGTGTAAGGTAAGGGCTGTCATCTGATGACCACCATCTCCTCATTTTTGTAGAAGGGCCTCTGGTGATTGCCTGACACCTGCTAAGGCTTAGGACAATGTTCACCTTTAGAATAATTCTTGGTAAGAGTCAAGATGGAGCTAGAATTACAATTTTTTATCTACAACAATTCTTTGGTACTCTCAGGTTAGCTGCTACAGCTGACCAGAACAGGAAGGAAATTCTGTAAACTTAGTTCCACCAAACTCATTCAACCTCTCAGGTCCTGTTGCAATGCCAGCATGGCTCCTTGTTAAGTGTCACTATTTGGGCATATGCTTAGTTCAAGGAACGTGCTGGCTAATTTTACACTGAATAACAACTAGAAGGAAATAATCTTTGGTCTAGGTTAGAAACCTACAAATGACTGATTTCCTGTCACTCAAGTAATCCTTTCAGTAAACTGATGTATTCATAGGTACAAACAAGCATCTTGTCCACATGGCATTGTCTCCCTCTTCCTTTTTATACTATTGCTTACATTTACATGCCTCTGTCTTCACTTTGCTGTGAACAGAAATGTCAGAGATGGATGTTTAAAGAACTGCCACACGTGGCTCTTTTGACTAAAGCCTTATTCTTTTTCACAAGGTTGAGGCAGAGGTTTATCCAACAGTTTAACATTTAAGCATTGTGCCTTATACACTCTACTGCTACTTATGCTCTCCTTCTCCAAGGAGAAGGACACATCAGCATAAGCTGGTGGCGCTGTTTGCATGATGCAACGAACTGCAAGAGCCCTCCCCTTCATGCCTTGGTACATCCCAGAAGAACTACAGTGACCGGCATGCCATGCTCCAACTCGGGAACAGCCCCGCTGCTGGCAGATACCTGTAACCCAGCACACAACAGGTGCACAGGAACACCTGTGAACTCCGTGACATTACAGTACATGCTTCATACATAGGAATTTAGCGTGTACATGTCTGACACGGACATAAACAGGAAAGGAGCAGAAGCACCTGACACATACCAGGCATTATTCATGCTGCTGGGGAAAGCATATGTAGGCTGCTTCCATCACCTCCTACACTTCACTTTGAGCCATGGCTGCTACAACTTAAAGTCATCCTGCTTTCTTTTCAAATCAGTGCAAAATAATTACTCATGGTTCCTATCCCAGAGTGAAATTAGGGATGAAACCAGAGTGGGTGTCACTGTAAGGAGAGGGCTGTGGACTGCTTCAATCCCAGATGTTCATTCCCTGAACTGTGCCCCCCAGACCAGGCTCTTGTCCCTACCACTCTTCCAGAACTTTGTTAACACAGGACCCAAATCCAATCTCCAAGGATGTCCTATGAGAAGCTCAGAAAAGTTCGTTGAATCATTCAAGTGAACAAGAAGCATACGGAAGTTTTTTGAAGCTTTTAACAGAGTGTCTCTGGCTTGACGGCCGAGAATGCTTTCCTAGAATCATCCCCTTCAATGACCAAGAAGCTTCACTGCAAGCACGTATTTTAAGCATATTAATAAGCAACTTTAAAAAGATCTCCATAAAGACAGTGCTCTGTTTCAAGGCTGGGCCTCCAAGTCAAAGTCCATTATCCTACAATTACTTAAAATTAATCTCCATTTTTCCTTCTTAGTAGGTTAGTCAGAAACGTGGGGAGAGGGAGGGAACAGTTCTAAATTTTAAGGTATGACACTCTCATTCTTTAAAGTTTATGGATTTTTTTAAGGAGGCAATTAGAGTAGACTCTAGCAGAAAAACTATTTCACATAATATAAACATTCTTATGAAATGAAAGGCTCTGTAGCATGCCTAAGTTTTGACTGATAAAGAGGTGATTTCTCCTCCTGATCAGGAGACAAATTTACTTCATAACCAATAAATGATTCTGCAGCTTAGTAAATATCTTATTAAAGCCAGCACTGCCAGCTCCACTGACTTAGAAAGAAAATTAAGTAATTCCTGTTGACTGGCAGTTACATTCTGTACTTTCCTAAGGTCTAAAAATGGTATCAGTTCAAAGGTCCATCCTCTCATTTTGTTTGTCAAGCCAAAGTATACAGACTAAACCAGAATCTGCTTCTACATACCCTGTACTACAACCACCAACATAATCATCACCTCTCAACTTCTGTATGAACACGTTCAGAAAAGTTAAGATTATACAATACCATTTAAGCAAAATAAAGTGAGCCTGTATGATCCTTCCAGACACCTAAGTATAGCCTGGCTCATCTGAATGACTTATTTCTTGCCACAAGAAGGAGGGGTCCACCAGGTCAGACCACTTCTGCAATAATTTGGAGATGCTCTAAACTTCATTTGCATAGCAAACTAATTTTCAGCTAAGGCAGTAATTTACCGTGTTTTTCCCCCTTGCTATGTGCCTAGTCACACCGCTCTTGACACTTGTAAGTAGGCAGTTCGTACGCTTAGTCCAAAGCGTCCCTTTTCTACTGTTCACTGACATGGAAGGTCTCTACGCTCACCAAATCCACGGGAATAACTCTAGCGATGCACTAAGAGCCATAGCTCCAAGAGGAAAGAAAGATACAATAACCTGATCTTTCCTAACATACAGAAGACTCGCATGTTACAGGAAAACTATACAGTGGAGTGTGCGGTCTCACCTTCTACTATTTCCAACAGGTTTTAAAAGACACCACTTTTAGAAATTCCAGCGGGATCTATCCTCCCCAGTCTCCACTGACAGCCACAAGCCGTCAGCAAAACGAAGCCCAGCCGACACGAGCCTGTCGGGAACCGACCTCCGCGAGCAGCGAAGTCAAAGTAAAACGCAGACGCGAAGCCGTATCCCAAGGCTTAAGGTCCACGTCGCGACCCGCTCCCTCCGAAGGGCCGCCCGCAGGCCCCCGGAGCTCCCCCCGCCCCGGCCCGGGCCCGCGGTACCTTCGCGGGGCCGGCAGTGCTGGCGGCGCGGCGGCTCATCCCGCGCGGGGCCCCGTTCACCCGCCGCGCCCCGGCCTCTCCGCCGCCCGCCCGGCCACGGAGGGGCTGCGCAGCCCCGGGACCGCGGCCGCCGCCTCCAAGCGCCGCGGCCGCCGCGGGGCTCCGGCCAGCGCCCCTTCTCCTCCTCGGTGCAGACCCCGGGGTCTCGCCAAGAGTTCAGCGCCAGCGGGAGTGTGCGGCCGGGGGCCGGGCCGGGGCTGCCGCTGCCCTCAGAACCGCGGGCTACGCCGCACCGCCACCACCGCCATCGCCGCTGTTTGTTTTCATCCGCTGCGGGCAGAGGGGGAAGGAAGGAAGAAGGGAGGGAGGGGAGGAGGGAGGTGCTTGGGCGTCCGCGGCAGCACTTTCCGCACAGAGCCGTCACTGCCCCCCTGCCCGCGCCGCGCCGGGACCGGGGGCCGGTGGGGCAGGAGGTGGCCGGGTTCGAGACAAACGGGGCAGCGCCCGGCGCCGCTCCCACCGGGAGCCCCTGGCTGTAACGAATCTACCGCGGCGAACGCGGGGCCGGGCCGTCGGGGACCGCTGGGGAGCGGCCTCGGGGCGGGTAAGGGCCGGGCCGAGCCCGCGGGGGTCGGGCCGCCCGGGGGTAAGGGGCGCCCGGAGAGGGCAGCGCCCGTTGGGCCTGTGGGACCCCCCGACGGGCTGCCCGCGGTTCGTGTCTGTCCTGCCCAGGCGGCGGCCACTGGAGACGGCTCCAGCACCTTCCCCGCCACGGGAGGTAAATTCCTGCCAGCGCCGGGCAGAGTTGTCGGCTCCGCGGTGAGCCCACCTGCTGCCACCCCCGTGTTTTTAAAAGCAGATACAAAGAAGTAAAGAGATTTGCTGGATGGTCAGAGTAAAAGGAAAATAGTAACGGAGCTCACCAGTAACAACTGTTCTGAGTCTCCTTCCCCTTTGATTTATACAGGTAAAGCCTCTGGGAAAACCCTGTCACGGAGGAGCCCCAGGGGACCCCTGGCCGTCAGCCATGGCTGTACCTGTCGCGGTTCTTGACTGCGACCTCTTGCTCTATGGCCGTGGACACAGGACTTTGGATCGCTTCAAGCTGGAGGATGTCACGGACGAATATCTAGTATCCACTTATGGCTTTCCCCGACAATTCATTTACTACCTGGTGGATCTTCTGGGTGCCACTCTCTCACGCCCTACGCAGCGGTCCAGAGCCATCAGTCCGGAGACACAAATACTTGCTGCGTTGGGTTTCTATACCTCTGGCTCCTTCCAGACTCGCATGGGGGATGCCATTGGCATTAGTCAAGCCTCCATGAGCCGTTGTGTTGCCAATGTAACTGAGGCATTGGTGGAAAGAGCCTCACAGTTTATTCACTTTCCTGAGGATGAAGCTACTGTGCAGAACCTAAAGGACGACTTTTATGAGCTGGCAGGCATGCCGGGAGTGCTCGGGGTGGTTGACTGCACCCATGTGGCAATCAAAGCACCAAATGCTGAGGACCTGTCCTATGTAAACCGAAAGGGTCTCCATTCCCTGAACTGCCTGATGGTGTGTGATGCCAGAGGAGTCCTCCTCAGTGCAGAAACGCACTGGCCAGGCAGCCTGCCCGACTGCACAGTGTTAGAGCAGGCAGCCCTCACAAGCCAGTTTGAAACTGAGCTACGTAAAGATGGCTGGCTACTTGGTAAGGCAATTTTTCCTCCTTGTTTTCAGTGGAAAGTCTACTATATATTCTCCTTATTGAGTCAAGAGCCTCAATGCTTTCCTGCCAATTGCTTTGAGATTTGTGATTCAGTTTGGACAATCCTTATCTTAGAAGTTTAGAATAGTAACTTCCAATCTGTGTTTTATACAGTCTGGTTATTGTGTGTACTAGTTTACATTTATTCTGTTAAAAGCTTGTTTTCAGTATCTTACACCTTTCTAAGTGGACTTATGCAATATTTAATTCTAGGTAGGGTCCCAGTCCAGCTGTCTTTCACTGGTTTATGCAGTAAATGAATTCACTTAAAACTCTTCCATGTGTTCTACCAGGATTTTCTTGAGTAAAACTGAATGCCTTTACTTTGTCACATTTGTAAACTGGAGTTATTGTTGCCCTTTCATGCCTTCTGTTTTAGCCAGAGAAATAAGTTATTCTGTATCTGCTGTACCAGAAAATGGAGGGTAAGGAGCTGAAATCTGTGGCTGTGGGTGTGTGACCTTCTCCTTTTCACTGATAACAGGTGACAGCTCCTTCTTGCTGCGGACGTGGTTGATGACCCCTCTGCATATCCCCGAGACACCTGCGGAATACCGGTACAACATGGCCCATTCTGCCACTCACAACATCATTGAGCGGACGTTCAGAACCATTCGGTCGCGTTTCCGCTGCCTGGATGGATCCAAAGGCACCCTGCAGTATTCTCCAGAGAAATCCAGCCACATCATTCTGGCCTGCTGTGTGCTTCACAACATCTCCCTGGAACATGGGCTGGACGTGTGGTCTTCGCCAGCCACAGGACACATGGAACAGCCGGAAGAAGAGTATGAGCAAATGGAATCAGTGGACTCGGAAGCCTGTCGTATTCGTCAGGAACTTTTACTTACTCATTTTAGCTAATGTTGTGACAGAGAAAAGGCTTCTAACAGTTCATCTGGGAAGTTATCCAGAGCAGATATGCCCCTTCGTCTTCTTTAAGTCAGTAAAGACCAAGCAGATGTGAGACAAGGAGAAATTTTACACTCTTCATTTCAGGCGAATTTCTGAACTTCTCTCAGTTTCGTCAGAGATGCAATTTAATTGTTAAAGTTTTACTGTTGTGACACTTAGAGGCTCCCCTTTCACCTGACTTAGAGAACAGAGACTAACATGACATCAGTGGAGAAATTTAGGAAGTTGCCTTTGATAATGATGAAAAATATGTAAACCTTGCACTTTTTTACAAAGCAACAATTCTATGCTACTGTGTAACCCAAAACACTTATGATTGATTTTTAAACAGCATTTCACACAAATTAAAATTCCATATGAGCTCCTGTCTACCACGAATTCATGAGCAGAAAAGCAAACATTTATCTTTTTATTTGCAGGTATAAATTCTTGCTAAATACCATTTTGCTGTTTTGCAGATCTCACAAAACCCAATGATTTCTCTGAAAGCTGAACTGTGTTCTGGGAAGGGTCTGGCTTTTTGCTTGCACATATCTAGAGAGTCAAGAAGAGCTGAACGTTTCTTCTTTTCCAGATGGGCTGGAGAAGACGTTAAGCTATGGTTGACTGTCAGGTACTTAACAGACATCAGGAAATAGGCAAGTGAATGTTAAGAGTCTCGTTTTTACTAGGTATGTCTGCTGCAACAGGAGACTTGTCATCTTGTTGGCTGCTGTAAAAGAAATGTCAAGGACTGACTGGGTCACAGAAATTGAACTGATTGCAAAACGTCTTCATTTAGATCAAGCTGAGGTACAGAAAGGCTGCTCTAGCACTGCTGGCAATCTACCTCTTCAGTGGAATGAGATGACTGATGCACACAGTTGTTGCTGGCACAAGGCTGGGCAGTTTCCTGGCAACGTTCTCCTTCTAAAAGACTCAAGTGTTTCCAAGGATCTCGTGACAGCAGTCTGAGAAAATTTTGTTTCTTACATTTTTTTGTTTGTTGGGCAGTAAATGAAACAAAACAATGGGGAATGCAGAATGCTACAAAATTGTAGCTACTTAACGTAGCAGTGCAAACACCTGGCACAGCAGGTCTGTCCTTTTAGAGGAAATGAGCCTGGATCATGCCCCACATTTGAAGAGTACGAGAGTATGGCACATATTTTGAAGTGCAGAATGGAGAGGCAGGATTAGATACAGTCTGCCAAGTTTGCAATGGCAGTAAGCATTTTCCATCTTACAGAAAACCATGCTTTATGATGTGTAAGCAAGATGTTTTCAGAAGACTCGATGAGAGCTGTAAAATGTAATGTACAACAATCTGAGATGTAATTCTATTTTCTTTACACACCTTCCCATGACGTATCATATAGGAACTACTCTTGGTCACTGCGGTGAAACTCCCACTCTTTTTAGCTAGGAAGAAGCAGACAAGCATTGTTTTAAAAAAAAATAAAAAAGGCATTTTTAAGGTAAGAGTTGCTGCTATATAAGGTGCCTGATGGCTCACAATCACATCTGACGGTCTGTGCTAAAAATACTGATCACTAGACCAAAACACCGGCAGACGCTGAATGAGCTGCATGGGTGACACTGAGGTCAAGTGAGACTTGGGCATGTGTAGGTACAAACACTGTCACATAATAACAAGCTGGAGTTTCTCAATTTACGCTATGAATAGCTCTCCCCAGCATGTGCTGAGGCCAGAGAGAACTCAGAGTGGAGGCACTTCCTGGAAAACATTTGCTGCTCAGTTTTGTCTTCTTTCAGCCACTGTCATTTTTTGTTAGAGTTTAATTTCAAAATGGATTTCACTGCTTCTCAGTTTGGGCAAAAACTGCATCAGGCCACACCAGACAAAGCCAATCCACTGAACACAACTATTATTTCCTGAGTCAGATGTCAGAACACTTATGTTCACTCGGGAAATGTAGGGAGCACTTTACCCCACATCCCCCTAAGCAGCTTCCTTCAAAACAATTCACCTAACACTTTTTTCCCTGAGATTTAGGCAATATTTAAATTGACAGCTGTGATTCATGTTTCTTCCCTGTTTTCTAGCTTCTCTGTACTTTCAGCTCATCTTGCCAGCTGCATTCCAGGGTACTTACAAGATTGTGCACTGTCAGAACTTTGAGATGGAAAGTCTACCCTGACCATGTAATACCTGAAGAATCTCAGTCACCTGTTAAAGGGTGACAGTGACTGGCTGTTCACGGTATTGCAGTTTTCGCTGCTTGACTAAATTCCTTGTAAAACCCCATCATCAGCCCTTTTCCCTTTTTGGTGTTCCCTTAAGATACTCCCTCAAAGACTGGCTGGCTGTGCTGCAGGTTGCCTTCGCTTCTGCCAATCCCACATATCACATGCTGACTACGTTTTCCTGGAATCATAGAATGGTTTGAGTTGGAAGGGACCTTGAAGATCATTGAGTTCCCACCCCCCTGATGTGGGCAGGGACATCTTCCACTAGACCAGGTCACTCAGAGCCCCATCCAACCTGGCCTTGAACACCTTCAGGAATGGGGCATCCACAACTTCCCTGGACAACGTATTCCAGTGCCTCAGCAGCCTCACAGTAAAGAATTTTTTCCTAATAACTAATCCAAACTTACTCCCTTTCAGTTTGAATCCATTCCCCCCGGTCCTGTCACTACATGCTCTTGTAAATAGTCTCGCCCCATCTTTCTTGTAAGTTCCCTTCAGGTACTGGAAGGCCGCAATTAGGTCACCCCGAAACCTTCTCATTTCCAGGCTGAAAAAAAAAATTGAAAAAAATTGTTTTCTGCAAATTGCTTTGAGATTTGTGGTTCAATTTGGACAACCCTTATTCTGGAAGTTTGGCACAGAACTTCCAATCTGTTTTATACAGTCTGCTTATTGTACGTATTAGTTTACACCCATTCTGTTAAGAGCTTGTTTGGGGTATCCCACAGCTCTGTGCTGAATTGTGCAGGTTTTAATTCCCGGCGGGGTCCCAGCCCGGGTCGGCGCCGCTCCCGCGCCGCTGCCCTCGGGGCTCGACTGCTCTCGCCTGCCCTCCGTCGCCCCCGGGCGGCGGTGGAAGATTTCGTCGCTCGGCTGGCGCTGCCTGGCGGCGTTCTAGCCTCGGCTGCTCGGGCCTTGGTCCCGCGCTCGGCGCCGCCGCCGTTCGGGCCCGCTCGGCGCTCGGCTGGCCCGCCTGGCCGGA
>NW_020897693.1:17204999-17293851 GCF_003984885.1 Neopelma chrysocephalum
GCCTACGCGCGGCCGGCCCCGCGACGAGGTCGCGCCGCCGCTCACGGGCGGGGGGGCGCGGCCGTCCCCGCGGTGGCGCCCTGGAAGGCAGCGGGACCGGCCCCTGCCGGGCCGCGGCGGGCGGAGCGCGGCCGGGAAGGGAAGGGGGCCTCGCTGCCGGGGCCTTTGTGTATGAGCTCCGGGGCCGCGGCCTTCCAGGGGAGGGGGCAGCGGGGAGGCCGCTGCGCTGCCCCGGGCCGGGCGCTGCTGCGGGAGGGCGAGACCGCGGCGGTGCTTCCGTGGGCCGGGGGTGACGGGACGGGAGCCTCCGGGGAGAGCGGGGAGGGGCCCCTGCTCGCCGTCTGCCCTCCGGAGCGCTCCTCAAACTGGATTTTGTATCCGAGTTTAGATGCCTTGCGCTTCTCTGCCCATCGCCCCCGCTCTCCTGAGGGTCTGGTCCGGCGGCTGGGCTGCTCTGGAATCATGTTTTTTGTCGTTGCTGTTTTTGTTTTCCGGCTTTACCCAAATAAAACCTGTAGGAAGTGTTGGTTGCTCTATTATCTATTATGGTATTCGCCTTGTGTTGCAGAACACTTGCTTTTGAAAGTAGTGTTTCGCATAAAATGCGTTCAGGTGTGCTTCCAGTTACTTCTTGTCTTGTGAGGGAGCGAGCCCAGCTGATTCACCAGCTGTGGGAACGTTTTTTTGTTTTCATCTGCAACATTCCTCCAGACAACACCTAAATTTCTGTAGTGGTTGTGTAGTATTTTGAGATTACTTGTGATCCTGCCAGTACCGTGCGTTCTGCTGCCTTTGGAAAGCAATTTTTCCTGCACTAAAACAGCATTTCATCTTCAAGATATGGTGTAGGTGGTTACACGTAGTTTTTTGCACTACACACTTTTCAGTGTTGTTTTGTTGTAACAGACTGATTCAAGAGTTGCTGTTATCTAGGTGCGAGCCCCTCCTCAGGAGGGTTAGTTCTGTGAGTGTGAAGTCTGCGTAAATGTGGTCAGTGCTCAGTGCTGCTCCATTTTCTCCTCTGTATGAAGTGTGCTTTGGTCTTTATTTAAAAACCCAGTATGTTCTTCTATACTTGTCCTTGTTTACTGCTCCACCCAGCTTGGTGTCCTCTGCAAGTGTCATCTGGCTTCTTTGCCTTTGCCACTCCCATCCTCTTTCAAATTGCTAATGGGAATGTTAAAAAGGGACCTAAGAATGACCTGCTGGTAATGTGTACTTATTGCCAGTCCATTACTGGATTGTTTAAGTTTGTTGTTGGGTCAGTTTTGAGAATGTGGTGCAGATTTGAATGCCTTATGGGTGACATAGGCAACAGGACCTGAAATTCTCTGGTAAATTTAAAATCCTTTTTTGTGTTCTAAAGGGCTGCTGTAATGCATTTTCTAACATTCAGAGCTGTTCAGTGTAGCTTGTGTGCCAGTTCTGGAGTCCACAATTGATGCTTCTGTAGGTTTGGGGTTTTTTTTAAATCTAGTCCACTGGTGTTTCAGCAATCACGAGTAAGTGCATTGTACTCGTCTGCTGATTTGTGGCAGTGTGGCTGTTAATGAGTAGGGCAGTTCACTAGCATTTATATTTTTCATAATGCTTGGAGTGAAGAATATATTTGGATCCAAATATCTGGACTTGCCTTTTCAGATTGAGTTGCTGGGCAGTTTATGCTGAGAGTTTACTTTGCTGACAGCTTCTTCTCATTTTTTTTTCTTTTGCCCTTTTCTGAGTCATAACTGACCCTCTGGATTCTTGTTGGGTTGTTTCCTACTTTTCCACTTTCGGTGCAGCATTTCTAACTTTTATGCAGCTGTAAAAACCAGTTTTAAAGAAGGCAAGCAATGATGCTGTGTGCTACTATCCCTCTGCCAGAAGTTTGGCATTTGAATACTTATTTTTTAAAGAAACTTCTGGAAAGATACTCTGGTATCTTTTGTACCATGGTTAGCAAGCTAACTGAACTCATGGCTCTTGCAGAGTTATTGTTGTTGTGAATACTTATTAGTATTACTAATGCAAATAGCATTAAGGTACTTTTTTTTTCCCCCCTACCGAGTTTGCATTATCAAGGACCCAATAAAGGGTCCTTTTGTTAGTAGCCCTGTGCTAACCCATCAAGGAGAGTGATAGAAACAAAATATTAATAAGGCAAGGACAAAAGAATTTTGGTTTACAAAAGTTGAATGACAATGGGATATGCTGTGGAAGAGGATTAATATTAGAAATCTTTGAATGGAAAGTTAGTAAATGGTATAGTAGTTGCCTAATGAAAGACCCATTGATTGGGTTGCTTGAAACAGAGGAGACGCACATGCCTCTACAAGAGGAGATGTACATACCTGCCTCTCAAGGCTTAACATGGGTTGTTAAGAACTCTGGGATTGTTGTCTGGTAACTGTTTGTTGTCTCCAGCTTTGGTAGACTGTCGAAGGCATTCCGGACAATGAGCTGTCAGGCTTGAGCATGGAGAGCGTCACCTTAATCTGTGTGCTCGCACAACTCCAGATGTTCTCAGTGAGGTATTTTGGGCTGTTGTTGCAGAGTGATTCCTGCTTCCTTCTTCCTGGTATGTAGTACTAATTCTCCACCTTGAGCAGCATAGAATTGCTGACAGGAATCTCTGACCCGTGTTTTGGACACTTTTGCCTCTCCCTATTTATTTCTCCACAGCCTCAGTCCAAGGCCAAAAAGGGCAAGGGTGTCAGGAATTGGCTGTTTCTTTGTTCAGAGTCTAAATCTTCTTTGTCTCACACCTCTTCTTTAGTTCCGATACATCTTTGTGTGAAGACTTCAGCCTCTGTGTGGATCATTTTTGCTTTTTGTCTTGATAACTTACTTCCATGTGAGCAAGAAATTATATAGCCTGTGTTTTTTAATATGTGTTTTTGCTTCCAGTTGTTTATTACTTGGGTAAGGTGCACGTGCAGCCTTGAATGCATAAAACACTTTGTCTTCATCTTGTGGTACCCAGTGCTACTCTGCTACTTTGTTGTCTGGGCACTCCCAAAATTCTGTTGTGTATGATGTCAGTTGGGGGCACTTGGCTGTGGCCTTTGAGGTTGAGGAACCTTGATGTGACTTTGAATGTAAACACTGGGATTTTGAATTGAAAATTTCTTTACCTTTCTACCTAATTGAGAATAATTCTTTTAGGGGGTTAATCTGAATTCTATGTCGCTCTGTTTGTCTCTTTCTCTGTTGCTGTAGCTTTCTCTTCTCTCTGACCCTCATTTTCTGCTGTGTACGGTACTTAACAAAAGATGCCATGGTTTGAGTATGGAATTGTGGAAACCAACTCTTAATCTTCTGGATCTCAGTTCTGCTGTTTGACTTATCTTACAGTTCTGTGAAATTATATTTATTCTCGTCCTGTCTTCTGGATTGAAACTAATATCTCTCTTCTCAAGAATTCATTAAGTTTATGTGGAAATTGTAATAATAATCAGGAAAATGCTCCATATTCTCATTGGTAAATGAAACTGTCAGACTCCAGATGTGGCTGATCACTTATATTGATTTTTATTACTTCCCTTTTTATTTTTACCATTCATTTTCTGACCTTTAGGAGTTGATATCTGCAAGTTTCTCTCTTCTTCACAATTTTGCTGTAAATAGCTAGCAATTTAGTGTATTTCTTTTGATTGAAAAGTTCTCCAAAGCATATTCAACTCATTTAATCCAGACTGGGAAGACAAATTAAGATTCTAATAGCAATCAGCTCCTTGTTGCAGTCATACAGGATCTTGAAATGACAATGTACTATTGACATCTTTGTAATGTAATTGAATCTCCGGAGCTGTTTGTAGTTTCAATTTGAATTGAATTTTTCAATCATGAAGCACTAATACAAGTTATTTTTCTTTAGGAATCCTGTTCTGATTTATGTGGAAGCACTTACTGCAGTGGATACAATTTAGAGCAGTGGGTCTAGTGCATCTGCAGAAGATTTGCTTTTGAATTACTTTCCTACCTCTCTCTGGCCTTGATCAAAGAAAAATTTCAGCTTACAGAATTATACTTTGGGAAATATTTAAAAACTTTGAAGAGTAAAACCAGGGCCATGTAATTAAAGTGCCTTCATGGTATTAGTTTTGGACTCTATTGCATAGTTGCATCATAAACTTGCTGTCTCTCCTCCTAAGGCTTTTTAATAGTGTTTTTTTTTTAATTCTCCATATTTAGGGGCACTTAGTTGAAAACTGGCTCTTGCTCTAATTAAATTTTTAAATTAAACTGCTTTTTTTTTTAGCATAATTAAGGACACATAAGTAGAAACAGAACGAGAGAATGGATTCTAGTTTTGCTTTTTTCATTGTTTTGGTTAACTATGCCTAAAGGTAATTGTTTGTTACCCCTCTGTGGACTGTTTTTGTTTGTGGGTTAGCCTTTTTAAATATTCTAGTGCAATGTAGCTTTATTTTCAATTTTCTGTTCATTTAGATATTACTGCAAGGTATCTTGAAGTTTGCTCTATGCAAAATGCTTTCTGGTGTTTGGTTTTTTTTGGTTGGTTGTTGTTTTGTTTTTCTTTGTTTTTTTGCTGAAGAGCTAATATCTCTGCAAATGGTGACAAAGATCATATAGAAGTATCACAAATGGAGTTAAGGAAAGACAAATCATGTTGTTTGAAGTAAATTTAAACATGTAGCTGGTCAGGTACATCGCCAGAAATTCATATGGTCCTGTCACTTAATAAGGAACATAGTCCCATTCTTCCAACACTTGTGTTAAGTTTTGACGTGTGCAGCTATTCTGGATATGAGTCATGTCACCTATTTTTTACTGATTTTGTTGTTGTTATAACATTGCTCAAATTCCAGTGCTACATAGTTCAATTACTTACCAAACTAGGACTCCTTGAGTTGTCTTGTTTGTTTAGCTGAGTTGATGCAGTGCAAAGAGGGCAAATCAGCTTTTTTGTTTTGGTTTTACATAAACTTTTTTTTTAGTTTTGCTCAGTCTTTCAAGTGGAGACATGAAAAGGGTTAGTGGGAATGGCATGACATTTGGTATGAATTGAATCAGTATTTTTAATAAAATTGCAAGTATAATTCATGTCTTCTATCTGGGATAGCATTTCTGCGTTTCTTACATTATATTGTTTTGTGCAGTTTAGGAAAACGATGGCGTCATAATCTCTGTATTGCAGAAGAGAGGGAAACATGGATTGTAACAAGGAAGGGAACTAAAAAAGTCCCTGGAACTGTGTGATTGCTCATATATGTTCCAAATTATGTTTTAGTCATCTGGTTTGTTCTTGGAGATCTCCTGTCTGTGGGTCTCAAAACCGGGTTTTATTACTTAATCAGTGAAGTGCCTGTAAAAGAAGGAGGGACTGTGTAGTCTGTAGTCCTTGGCAAGATGATCTTTTACTGTTTTCAGTGTGCACAATGATTTATTCTTTGCTCTTTTGAGCTTCTGAAAAACGTAAGGGGTCTTGATAAGAGAGTTTGCCTCAAAATTAAACTGTGTGAAATACAAAGGGAACTGACTTGTAGAAACTCCTTTGAGGAAATAGCATGTCTTGTGACTGCAGCCTTCATTAGGATCACTGTGAAGATAAAACATTTGGGCTTAGTGCTGCACACACTGTTTTCATGCCTGTTTTGTGATCTCCTGATCATTCTTGGAGAACCCCCCCACATGTACAATAGCAGGAATGCTAAATTATTGCTAATATTTATTAAATTACTAGAATGTATTAAATACATTCTACATAAACAGTTCTCTTGAATATGTTGCTGGTGTTCCAAGCCTGAGATGCTGCAGTTTATAATTTGGAATAGTTGCAATGGCACACTCCATTGTTAGTGCTGGACACTTCACTTACAGACATTTTGAAAACAGAAGTAACTGGCTTACAAGATAGGAAGGCCCTTGGCCAGAGCAGGGATAGTTCCCGGTACTAATAATCTGTTTCCTCTTCTTTTCTAGAGACAAGTTTGCTTGTGGTTTTGCAGGACAGCGACATGCCTCATTGTTCACAACAGGGTTTTTTTTGTTCTGTTTTGTTGTGTTTCCCCCCCCCCCCGTGTGTTCTTTTAATACAAAGTATACAGATTGCATTGGCCCATAAGCTGTGTGGATCATATCCATTTTACAGTCAATGTGTTCTGTAAGTCTTAAAACTCAACAAAGGGACTTCGAGACAGAAACTACCAGCACATGCTTTCTTTCCTCTGCCTTTTCTAGGGAGGCTTATACATGTGTTCTCTCTGTGGATCCCAGATTGCGAAGTCGGTGACAACTTTTATATTTCACTTAATGTTGCCTCTTTCTTCGTCAGTCACTTGAGATCTTTGGGCAGCAGAATTGTCTGAAATTATTTGGAGATTTCTATCTTCTGGTTAGATCTTCCTTTACAAATAGCTTTTACTGTTTGCAGCTTTATTTTTGTTTTTTTTTAAAACACTGATAGAGCTGTTTACACTGATTCTGTACACACACATTAGGAAAGGCTTTTAGTATTGGGCTCAGCATGCAACCACAATGTCCTTTGGAGTGGTAATAGATTTGAAAGCTGAAGGCCACATGGAATAACTTTTTTCCCCAATGGAGAATTGAATAACATGAAATAGATAGTGTTCCAATATTATTCTTTGTATCAAAGCCAACTGTGCTCCCAGCATGGAGGTACCAGAATCGGCACAAAGTTAGTTATACCAGAGATGAGGAAGGGGCATGTTAAGAGATGGGACCATAATCTCTGTAAGGTGCTGAAGTTTCTAACTGGAACGGTAAACCATTTCATAATGCATAAAATATCTTGACATCCTTTCTATATGACCATTTGAATGTGCATCTTTTTATTCCTCTTCTCTCCCTACCTTTTTGTCAGTGTTTTCAAGGGGTCCTGTACCACCATGAAGTTTTACCAGTTTGCTGCTTTGCTTTGGTTTTCTAGAGGTTCAGTGTCATAAAAGTGGTAATTACAAGTGAGCTTGTATCGCTCTAATGCTGGGAATCCTTCAGGCCTCTTTGAGAACAGCTGGTACAGAGCAAGTACAAGGCTTGGGGTTGGGCTCTGTAATGCTCTTTCCAAAACTGTAAACAGTCCAGCATGTTGTCCTGAAATGCCCCGAAGGGAGAAAACTGTTAAGGAAAGAAAGCTGCCAATTATATAAAAATTTCTTGAGTCTCCACTTTCAGAATTTCTTTGGTGCCCTGGACCACATCCAGGGCATCAGCTAATCTTGCAGTTGTTGGACTCCACTTTTGGTCGTCCTAATTAAACCAACCAAAACTGCTTCTACCACCTTCCCCCCCAAAAAAAACAAAAAAAAAACCCAAAGAAACAAAACAAAAAAGACAAAAAGCCCACAAAACCTAAAACAAACCCCCCAAAAAAACAACAACAAGAAGAATAGAGAACACTACCAATCCCTGTTTAGGTAGTCAGCTGTTTATCAGTTGTGATAGCGTGGGTATTTGTAATAGAAGCTGTTACTGAATTAGTCCACCACTTGCCCGAACAGGTTTGATCCAGTGAGCTGCAAGTTTTCTTTATGCTGAGGCCCAAGAAGTATTTTCAAACCCACTGCATTTAATTTAAACTTTGTTAGTCAGATGGCTAATGAGTAGCTATAAATATGGTTGGTACTTCAATAGTTTATCTGCTAATGGTATTTAATAACATGCTGTCATTGTTTGACTTATATTTGAGGAAAATGTTTGGAGTTGGTTCAAGCTAATTCAGACAGGATAAAGCTTGGTCCCCAAAGGGGTCCAGGGTAACACTTAAGTCCCAGCATCATTCAAGGATACATTCAGTGTTTTCTGAAGAGATCACAGCTTTTAAAAATGTTGAGCAGCTTAGCAGAGTACTGTGAAGGCATTTGAATCCAGTTTTCTTTTGCTTACTTTTCAAATGGGATAAAGACATGAGTCAGAAGAAGCTGAAAAAATGAGGGACAGTCCCTGAGGAAAAAACATCAAGGTCAAACACTCAGGAAGCTCACATGTTAAGTGTTTGTTATAGCCAAATTAGTTGAATAAATTAGGACACATACACAGATTTAGATAAACTGTCTTAGGGTATGTACTTGACTTTATATAGTGGTGGAGATCTATCAGTAAGGTGAAACTAGAGGTTCACTGACTGCAGTTGTAGGTGTTATCTGTCCCTTTATTTTACAATATGTAAACTTGCCAACCCATGACATAAATAAACATAAATTGTTTGTTAAACCTCTTGATTTCCTTGTTGCTATTGTACTTGAGGGAACATTGGTTCTTCTGAAGGGGCTGAAATGTTGCTAGGTTGTCAGAGCTTGTTCTTTCTCAGGGGTAATTGGGTTATCCCACTTATAAATTATCAGGATCTCTTAAGTTATGTAGTTTTTTTGGCCTTTAAAGCTACTGAAAGGCTGTTCCAAAGCTTAATGTTTTAGATTTCTTCAAACTTCCAGCTTATTACAGCTGCAGGTTTGGTCTTCCATTGATGTCCTGTTTCTATGTTTATTCTCAGGTTGTTGTAGCCATTATTCCTTAAATTCACCCATATAGAATATTCAGCTACTGTTTTCTTAATTTTACTAGACAAAACTAGACTTACAGTTTCCCCCTGTAAAATAGGCTTTTTGTTGCCTGTATTGTTCTGAGCTGTCCTTCTTCTCCATGCTGCTTACCGTCTGAATCCAGTAATTTCTGAACACGGGTGACTGGGGCTGTTTGCAGAATCTTAACCGGGATTTATTAGCATTTGGTGAAAAAAGATTTTTGGTTTAGGGATTTCTGCATTATATTGTGCTTTTCGATGTCTCTATTCCAGTTATCCTTGTTCTAGCTTTTTTGGATCTGGGCTTTTTTAATCTGTACAGTTGTTTTTAGGAGTTCGCTTGCAGCATGACATCTTGAGTTTTTATGTTGCTTTCCAATAAGACTTTTATTTTGTAAAATAATTCCTACCTAACATTTGGCTGACTTTCACAGGTTCTCAAAAGAAGGCTTATTTTACACTGTGGAGTTCAGCTTCTCTAAAATACATGATCTCCATGCTGTTTACATTAAGCATCAGGGAATTTTCAGCTAGCTTGAATTTCATTGTGGAGAATTTCTTTTCTAGGAAAATGGATGCCTTTACTTGTTCATTGCTCCAGTATTCTTTATTGTACTTTTGCAAATGAAAACTGGTCTGCTTTATTAGAACTCCTTTTCCTGGGTTATCTCTTCAGACAGCTCCTCCCTGTAAGCAGCAGCTGTCTTAATCTGTTCAGGGTGGTTTTTATTTAGGGACAGTGAGAGGAAAGAAAGGTTTACTAATGACTATTCTGTCATTTAACAATTCATGTCTTGTGTACATTAACCTTTTTTCCCTGTATGTGTTTTTTGCTTTTTCAAGTTGCTACTTTCTTTTTCTTCTCTGTTGAATATTGATTGTTTTGTTCAATGTTAGATGAACTGAGGAGGATTTGTCTTCAGATCTTTATGTTCTAAAGAGATGGCAGAGTAGTATGCACGCTCTGCTGGGATCAAAAGGTAATAGCATTGCAGCAAAGTTTCTTAGTTTACCTAATCAAAGAAACTTTTCTGGAGAGCTTTTGTGGCAAACTCCAATGCACAACACCACTCAAAAGCTGTGTAACTCAGTTGTTATTAAAGTCACTGTATTTAGTTCTTTCAAAGAATTAATTTTCTTTTTCTAAACAATGTGTATTAATGCTTTCCTTTGCAGCTCAAAGTGTATCAAAAGCATTAGTCTTTGCCATTGTGCATTACTTGGGTGAACTATTGTTCCAAGAGCAATGTAGATCAAAAGATGATGTGCAGAGAGGTGGAATGAATAATCTTGATAGAGTTGGCCAAGATGCCGCTGCAGTGTAAGGTTTGGTCCAATATATGATTGGTTTTATATGTTTTAAGCTATTGTGATGGAGTTGGAAGTATTTTGGACTTGGGATCTATCAGTCTTCTGACCTTTATAGTGATAATAATTACTGTTATTGAAATTTGAATTATTCCCTGGAGACTCCTCTGTCAATTGTCATATTTTCCTCATATTGTCAATTTTGTAGTACTATTCCTCTAGCTATCAGTCACAGCTCCCAGATAGGACCTAAATCTTCAAGGTGTAATCTTTTCTTCTTTATTATATACAGCAAGAGATAAAGGGAAGGGAAAAAGTTTCAAGGCCAAGTTTTAATTCCCTTTAGGTGTGGTGTGCCTAGGGCATGTGTACAAGGAAAAAGATGGATACTTTCCAAGTAGTCTTTGGCTGCAGAAATGTCAAAGCTGGATCTGTATTATGGAAGCAGGTAGCAAAGGCTGTGGGAGAGGACAGAGAGATTTTTCTCTTAAATATAGTACTATGGGATTCAAAGCTCTTACTTCATCTGGGTGATCAAGGTAAAAGCTGCCTTCCTTATCTGTGTCTTATCTTTCTAGATTTCCATGAAGATAAACAACTGAAATGTGGATAGCCTATTTGTAGCTTGGTCTTAGTTGTCATCTGGAACCTGCTGGTGTCTCCTCCGAGTAGCTGGTGTAGTGTTGGCAGCGGAGAGCCATGAAGGTTGTCCCAGAGAAGAATGCTGTCCGCATCCTGTGGGGTAGGGAACGGGGTACCCAAGCCTTGGGTGCTCAGCGGCTTCTGCAGGAGTTGGTGGAGGATAAAACTCGATGGATGAAATGGGAGGGCAAGGTAAGGTTGTGGGATAGAGCTGCGTAGCTTGATCTTGGAGTGGGGGAAGGGAGGCAGGGATTTGAAATAAATTGTCTTGTGATTGTACATTTCATGTGTTACGCTTGATATGCTCTCTGGCTCTGTTCAGTTCCTGCAGTGATGTGATACTAGATATGTTCCTGCAGCGGGTTCCCCCTGTTGTCTTTGTGGCTTACAGTAAAGTATGATCATATGACTCTTGCAACACTTCCTGCTTTGTTGGCTTTTTCAGAAAGTTGAGTTACCAGACAGTCCACGCTCCACCTTCTTGCTGGCGTTTAGTCCAGACAGGTAATTAACTCCTAGTTCGTTCCCTGTTTCAGCAGTCTCCCTACACTTACAAAAGTGATGGAGGCTTGTGCCCATTGAGTTGTCCAGTCCCGAACAACCGAGTGAAACTTCTAGTTCCTGACGTGCATGGATGGAATGTGCGCACCTTCCTAATCTCACAGCTTCGAGCATAGTTGGTGTTTAATTTCTGAGGTACCCAGGTATACGAAGTTCTAAGGAAAAAAGATCTGTGCAGCCACCATGGGATTTCATAAGAAACTAGAGGGAGTAAAAAAATTTTTAATACAACATGCTCAAGTTATGTGGCACGCTCACTGGGATATCTAGGAAAAAAGAACAGAGCAGAACGATGCGTGTATTGAAAGCAGAAATGGAGGTGGGATCCCTCATAACATCACTTGATTTGACAGTGGTTGAGATGGTATGGAGAGTTGGGAATATTTATTTGCCCCAAATTGTCACTCAGGAGTTCCTTCTGAGCTGCATGTTCACTCTGACATTCAAGGTCAAGTTTGTGCTTGCAGATTCAGATGAGATCATATTTGCATGGACCCTGAAATCTGGCTACAGGAATCTTTGTGGCCACTGGTGAAACAGTAGCCTCTTACCTTTTGAGCTCTGTGAGGGAGAGTTGCTGGGTTAGGTGTGAACAGACCGTACCCGTGGTCTGATTTTGCTGTACTTTCCTCATGCTAATGTTTGTCCTACCTTCTGCATTCCCAGGACCCTAATGGCTTCCACACATGTGAACCACAACATCTACATCACAGAGGTGAAAACGGGCAAGTGTGTTCATTCCTTGGTTGGACATCGCCGCACTCCCTGGTGTGTCACCTTCCATCCCACCATCCCGGGCCTCATTGCTTCAGGATGCCTAGATGGGGAGGTTAGAATTTGGGATTTACATGTAAGTCTTTCCTGAAATATACGTTCCTTTGCTATTTGATGGGTGGTGACTTTTTTAATCTGAGTTTGTTTTCCAAATGTTACCTGGTAATAGAGCTCCGAGAAGCTTTACTGGGACCTGTCTCTAAAAGCATAGAACAGACCATAGCCATCCTCTTCTGTCTAGAGAGGAAGTGACAGATTCTTCATTCAATCCTGCCAGTTAGGTCATGCTTCTGCAGGAGTTGGTGAAGGATAAAACTCGATGAAGTAAACTGTGCCTGTTTAGTTTATTAGAGTGGTACAGGTAATGCTGCAGAACTTTATGCGAGATGCCTGTTTAGCTTATGTGGAAGACATGCCATTTGTCATTCCACTGAGCATATCTGAACTGTTCAGTAGAGAAGCTGCTGCTCTGCCAGTTCTACCTAGTCTGGTGATTGGCACAGAGACAAAACACATGTACTTTTATCTGGTTGCTCTAAAATGAAGCATTTTTACAGGCTGCTTGAGACGCACTTACCTACAAAAATACATCTGCGGTAGCGTTACATTCTAGACATGGCACGTGACCTTGTATGGGAACAGCTGTTGTTGTTGCCAGGAAAGCATGTCATTTCCAATACTCTAGGCAGTCTTATAGTTCTGGCACATGCATGGAAATTTAATGATCGCAAACTTTGTAGTAAACTGCTGGTGGTTCTTGATTCCCCACTCTAGGGTGGAAGTGAGAGCTGGTTCACAGATAGCAACAATGCCATTGCATCACTTGCTTTTCATCCTACGGCTCAGCTCTTGCTGATTGCTACTGCCAATGAGATACATTTCTGGGACTGGAGTCGTCGGGAGCCTTTTGCAGTGGTGAAAACAGCTAGTGAAATGGAGCGGGTCAGGTGAGTTCTGTTCCTGGATGAAGAGAACACTTGTATGTGAAAAATGCTCAGATCTGGGGGGTGCGGGGCATTCCTCTGGGATGCTGCATCCTCTGCACTGAGACAGTGGAGCGAAGTGTTGCTTGCAGCTCCTTAACTCAGCTGATAAAAAACCAGTTCTGTGAGCAGGAAGAAAAGCAGTTAGAAGTAATATATCGGCTTGGTTGTTTGTATTTGTAATAGGACATGTGTCCAGTAATTGCCCAGAATCTACTTCATGTTGATTTGTAAGCTTAGTAATTAAACTTGTCAGCCATAAGGATGAGAGAAACCAGAAGGTGCTGGAAGAGAGTGCTGAGCTATTACTTAGGTGCACTTGTAGAGGAAACTGCATTGCTGGAAACTTGATGCCTTCTTTTGAGCCATTTAAAATAAGACAATGATGTGACATTCAAGGCAAGTTAATGTCTCCCTTTGTACCAAATTCCATTTTATAGTATAAATATGCATATTCCTTTAAATTTTCTAGTTATTTCAATTGATACAGCAGTACTTACTTCCACCTTTTAACTTCTCTATAGTGTTGCTGTGGACTATAAAATAGCTGCAATCTTCAGCTAGATCAGTATGTTTTGTTCTTCTTAGTGCATAAACTTTTTGACGTCCTTCATAAGAAAATGATGATAATGTAGCAATGTTCTCACTGCAAATATTTCCTGTGGGGTTTTCTTCCTTGCTGTGTCCAACTTCCTGTGTCAATGTGGAATGTGAACTGATGATTGATACTCTGGCACTGCTTTTGTTTTAGGCTGGTACGGTTTGATCCCTTGGGACACTACTTGCTCACAGCAATTGTTAACCCTTCTAACCAGCAGGTAAGGGGAATGTCAGTACCTGTATTGACTGGCTAATTACAAGATGCTCTGCTTTAACCTTGGTCTGTTTCTAAGCAGCCTTGTGCTTTTCTGAAAACCTGAAGTCCTCCTAAGCTGAGTTTTGTCTCACCTTAATTGGTTACATGAATGTTCTTGTGCTATGTGCAGGGCTAATAAAGTGCTTTCCAAAATGTATTTGTTTTGCCCTCACTGTCTGATTAGTGGTGAGACAAATCTCGTGATGGTCCTGCTCTTTCAGGAGCATGTCTTTTGTTGTGACATTCTTTGTGGATTTGAAGTTATTTGAGGTATTAATAATCCTCCCCTCAGCTGCTAGCCCTCAGATGTTGATTCTTCTGTTTGTATGAATAGTGTGTTGTCAAAGCTCACTGGGCTCACTGGGAAGAGGTTGTCTGTATCCATAAAATGAGCTTGGAAGTTGTCTCAACCGGTTTCCTGCAAGTCAAGGGCTTTAGAAAGGGGCTTATCACATCCTTTCATCTATCTGGGGTGGTAGCTGACTTTTGGCTGTTTATTTGGAGGTATAGGATTTTGCCTTAAGGTGATTGAACTTTGATTGTTTCCTTCTGCAGAGCGATGAGGAAGTGGAAATCTCCGTGGACAGCACAGAGATGCCTCATTATCGTCAGCGCGCTATCCTTCCATCTCAGCCTGTGAGGCGCACACCCCTCCTCCACAACTTCCTGCATATGTTGTCCTCCCGCTCCTCTGGCATACAGGTGGGAGAGCAAAACAGTGTTCAAGACTCTGCTACCCCATCCCCTCCACCGCCTCCACCACCACCACCTCCGCCTCCAGCCAGTGAGAACACAAGGGCATCTGTCTATAACAGGCTCCGGGAGCGAGTCAGCTATCCCACAGCAGAGTGCTGCCAGCACCTGGGGATGTTGTGCCTTTGCAGCCGATGCTCTAGTGCAAGACTTCCTTCTTCTCTCTTCCCACACCAGGAAAATGCACCCTCCACGTCTTCTGGGGCCACTGGCACTTCCTTCTCCTCTGTGCAGACAGAGCCTTATCAACCCCCAGAGCAGGCATCTGTAGCGCAGGAAGAGCAGGGGATACTTAACAGGCCCTCTGCTTTCAGCACAGTTCAGAGCAGCACTGCTGGCAACACCCTGCGCAACCTTAGCCTGGGCCCCACACGGCGGTCCCTCAGCGGGCCCTTGGCAGGCCATCAGTCCCGGTACCAACAGTCTGCGAGAGAGATGGCTTCAGGCTTAGGTGGGTCTGACTGGTCCAGGACAGTGCTGAACATGAGCTCTCGGTCTGAACTGGAAGCCATGCCTCCCCCTAGGACCAGTGCCTCCTCTGTGAGCTTGCTGTCGGTGCTCAGACAGCAGGAGGGAGGTTCCCAGGCATCAGTCTATACCTCTGCAACAGAAGGGAGGGGCTTTCTGACCCCAGGGGCTGAGGTGAACAGTGGTAGTAGTGCTGGCCCGAGCAATCCAGCCAGCATCCGTAATGAGCTCCAGTGTGATTTGAGGCGATTCTTCCTGGAATATGACCGGCTTCAGGAGTTAGATCAGGGGATTGGTGGGGAGCCCAGCCAGTCGCAACAGGCTCAAGAAATGCTCAACAACAACATTGAGCCTGATCGACCAGGTCCCTCCCATCAGCAGACTCCACACAGCAGTGAAAACAATTCCAGTTTGTCCCGGGGTCACCTGAACCGCTGTCGTGCTTGTCATAACCTGCTGACCTTTAACAATGACACGCTGCGCTGGGAAAGAAGCACGCCTAGCTACACACCAGGGCAGGTCCAAAGCACATTTGAGGGTGTGCCTCCAAATACCAGCCAGGTGCAGCCTGCAGAGAGAACCGAGGGCAGAGCTCCTGCCTCTAGCAGACTGCAGCTGGGCAGCTCTTCCACCCCGCAGGAGGAGAGGACCGTGGGAGTGGTCTTTAACCAGGAGACGGGGCACTGGGAAAGAGTTTACAGCCAGTCGGCTTCAAGCAGACCTGGGAATGTATCACAGGAGGCCTTAAACCAGGAAATGCCTGAGGAAAGCTCAGAGGAGGATTCACTCAGGAGGTAAGATATATGGTTGCCCTTCCTCCTCTATTTTTTCTTAAACCTTTTCCATCTAGTCTGAGGTTTTTCAGTATTTTCAGAGTCAAAAATCTTTTCTCATGTGACTGTGTGCTATTCATGTAGAGGAAAATAGAGACATCGTTGTTTATGTCTTTTATAGCTGCTGTTATCATGCTGCAGGTGGGTTCTGAAGATTAGGACAGAGACTGGACTTCTAGATGATACTACTGACAGGCAAAAGGGCAGGCTCTTGCAGCAGAGCTCTGGGTGAACTGTGCTCCTGGTGTTTCCCAGACACTGCAGAAGGGTGGGAACACAGGACATGTTATGCTGTCCTTTGTGCCCCATACCACACATGGAGAATCTGCCCAGGATTGGCATGGAAAATTGGACATGAGTAGTGAGAATTGCTTTCTTGAGTGCTTTGTCTTGTTGAGGTTGTAGTTGTTAAGTTGAAAGGGTTAAGAATAAATGGTGTTGCCAATAGGGCAGAAGAAGTCAAGGCTCTGTGTCAGTGGTTTGGACATATACCCAAATGTGAGTGTTTGGTCAAACCTCTGCAGATTGTTTGCCCTTGATAAAAGAGGTAAGTTTTGAAAGTGGCTTATGTTGACCTGATGTGGTTGGGGACATGCTGATCACTGAAAATTTTAGGCTTCAGTGTATTCTTCTTTTAAGAAGGTGATTCTTATTTTGGAAGGATATTTCTCTTCAACTTCAGATATGTTACAAGAAACAGGACAAGCTAAATTGAACTTGCATCAGGAACGACCTGTACACGTTAAGTGTCTTCGTTGGCATGTATGGATGATTCGGCTACAGTGATACTTTGGATAGGGTTTACTGGGTTTCAGTTTCACATCTTCTCTGTCAAGTGATTTGTGCTTTCCCCAGAGGAAAGGTCCAATCTCGCTGTTTCTTGGAAATAGATGCTTTGAGCTGTAGGAAAGCAAAATTTCCAGGTTGGATGCAGATGTAACTGACTAAGATGACTTTTTGCACAAGAGTGCTTGAGCAAAAGGAATTCTTTCCTTCTTCCTGCAGATAAGCTGATTATACTCTGGCTGGAACACTGGCTGCCTTTCTTGTTGCTGTAGTTGCATAGCAAATAAGCGGTGGTGGTCATAAAATTATTCATATGCTTCTAAATCCTTGTCCCAGTTTTTTTTAATGTCCTATCATAATGAGAGTCTCAAGCTAATTACATGGTAACTACTTCTTTCTTGGGCCTGAACTTACCTGCCATTAATTGAAGTCAGATGTCCTCTTGTCCCCTATTAAAGGGCAGAGAGGTGAGAAGGAGCTGACAAAAGTTAGCTTTAAAATGGTACTTGAGTAAGTCTTGTATTATCTTTCTTTTGAAATAGTGGTACATACTCATATCGCTCCACCCTGTCTCTTGTTTTCTAGGATGAGTCACTGTAGGGTCAGAAATAACAGGGGCAAATAACCTTTTTATTAATCAGGCAATTGGCACATATTTGGACAGTGAGATGTAGTGGGATCTGTAGATGTGATTTTTTTCTGAGATAACTGTATAATTTAAAAGTACCCTGAGGCATATAATTCAGTCCACCCCAGCCTGCAGGAGCTGAATGGGTTACTATCTAACAGTTAGAGTCCTATGACTAAATCTCTGCATCACTTTGCCTGTCATCCATGATAGTTGCTGCTGCCTGCTCCAGTGGCTGTAGCATCTGTGCAGGGTTACTTGCCTACCTGGTCACCTGAGCAAACAGTGGTTTTTTTGCTGAGACTTTAATTTGGAGTGCTGAGACTTTAATTTGGAGTGCATAGTTTGATGCAAGAGTTTAATTCCAGAGGAATTCCTGTAAGATGAAACCTGTAATAAAACCTTTCTGGAAGAGGTTGCTGAGAAGATCATAGGGACTCTTTTTTTTTGTTTTCACAGTCTCCTGCCTCTGTTATCAGACTTTTCTCAAGAGCAGGCATGGCAGGGCCTGCTTCCCTTCTGACTGAAGTAGGTTAAGTATAGAATACTGAGGTAAGAAAGCTGGAAGCAGTAGGCAGCCTGGTATTAAATGCTCATCGTAATTTCCTTGAAGTAAAACTTCATTTCCTGTCTTGTTAAACACATCATGTGGGCTTGGGGGCTTTATGAAATCTTTTCCCTTAAAAGGAGCCTTGCATGTGCTGCTGGTGTAATTTTCTGCCGTTCTCAAATTAGCTGGTTATATTTTTCCTTATAAAACAATAACAAGTCAGCAACCACCCAGTTACATAAGTTTTGCATACAGTGAACAGCCTCACACCAAACCTTCATGTCTCCCAGACCTAGGATGTGCTTTCACAGTGGAAGTGCTGGAACCATTCCTGCACAGCAGAGTCCAAAATGTCTATTAACCTTTGCAGCTGGAGAAGCATGCAAAGATGGTGGCTAAGGGTCATTAGATGTAAGCTGTGTAATGCTGAAAGTGCTGGGGAAATAGAAGAGGGGAGGATAAGCTTCAAACCAGAGGGTACAAGTGATAACTGAATACACACTTTCAATCAATGTAATTTTGTGCCTGTTGACTTCAGGTTAATTCTTAGCATTGGAGTCCAAGTTTTGCTTGTAACCTGTCTTATAATTGTGTTCTTCTTTGTCTCTCCATTAGATGTCCTCATTGGGCAATTGAGCTCTGTATTCAAAGGTCAGCTGGAAAACTTTAAATAAAAATTCTATCTGGAAACTCTGTATGTTCTCATTCTCCGTCCATGGGCAGGATTTATTCCTTGACCTGGCCTTCCCGGCTCAGAAGTAGCTTACTGGGAAGACATTGCTATTGAGGGTCAATTAATTGAATAGGGTAGTTTGATGAAGGCTATTCTTTGCATTCTCTTGATGTAGCTTTGTCAGCTGGGTAGGGAGAGAATTCTGCTCTTTCTGATGGTACTGGACTAATTATTTTGGGCTAATCACAAAGGTATTAATAAGCATGTAGTGACATTATTCATGACTAACATGTCTGGCACCTCTGTTAGGAGGAGCGTGTCACTGGGGGCCTCAGCAGTACAAGGAGTCCTATCACATTCAGCTTGGCCTGAAAGCAGTGTGGGCATTGAACTGTGTCCTTCTTGAAGTTATGCCAGTGAGGTATAACTCCCCAATGAGTTTGGGAAAGGTATACAATCTACATTAAGCAGAAGTTGGTGAGACTGAGCTTTAGCTTTTCTGAGGTTCTACAGCCTGGTCTCATTAATTCAAATGTAGTGGATTTTCCCCTGTGGATATCTTTGCCTCACTTCTAACCTCAAAGTGAAAAGAACCTCAGAAATCCCTGAAGTTGTCATTTGAAATGTGCTGCATAAAACTGATGATAGAAACTGTTGGAAAGATGTAGATGAAGGGAAGATAACTGAGCAACAGATGATAGCTAGCTTAATTTTTCTATAACTTTCTGTTAATTGAAATATGTGTTGAGGAAGCACTGTGTTAATACTGTAATCTCAGTGAGGGAAAAGATTCTCTTAAATACTTTAAGATGTTGCTGTGTGGGCCAGTTCAGGTTGATAATGAAAAGTTGGTCAGGGAATGAAAGAGGATTCTGTCAGCTGCTTTTTTGAGAGAAGCTAGTGCCATCTTCTTAAGAAAATGATATGTAGAATCTTAGTTCATCTATAGAATATATAGTTCGTATATAGAATCCAAGTTCATCAGTTAATGATAGGTACAGTGCAATGCTGACTAATAAAATTGATCCAGATTTTTTCTCTTTGGTTATTTTAATATCACACAAGTGACATCTACTGAACTAGTGTGTTTTTTTCAGGAAAAAAAAAAAGAAAATAATTTGAGTTTAAATCTGTTGTTGTTTCTGAGTTCTGGCATGGCGCCCCAAGCCACAGTATTTCTGGAATGGATGCAAGGAGCAAGTGGTGACCATGTATGTAGCCGTTGACACATATCAAACCTTATTCTGTGAAACAATACCTATAAATGGGGAAAAGGAAGGGGAAAATTGTCCTCCATAGATGTCAGATTTAACTGCTTATACTATATGAAGTGGACAATTTTGATATTGTTTACCTGTTTATTTTGTCTTTGTTTATTTGCATTACTGCAAATCAAAGGTGCATCCTGTCCTATTACCAGGCAGATTTGCATGAAACCCACGTTTCAGAAGGAAACACTTATTATCCTTATTCTTCCATCAAGAAGCTTTGTCTGGCGATTATGTTAAACTTCTCTAACTACTCCACTGCACTCATTCCAGAGGTCAAATTCTGTAGACTGTGGTACTAGTAACTTCTGTGCCTGGATCTTATGAATGCATAATGTTTTCACCTTGCCTCACCTATTTAGTTTGACACACAAGATACACTATTGAAGTTATCTGAACATCTGAGAAGTCTTGAACTGTCCTGAGTGATGGTTTTGCCATGCATACAGGTAGAAAGGAGTGAGTGTATGTGAGGTGAGGGAGTTTTTGTCTGGGGACACTTGTATAAACTCCTTTGTTTTATTTGTGAGTATATAAAAGGCAGAGTCCACAGTGCTGTGCAAATAATTGAGCTGCTGAAGTTGTACATCTTACCAAAGGCATTGCTTTTTGGTGTGTTTTAGTATGTTGGACGTGCTGTGCACAAGTGACAAGTGAAGACCAGATTCTCTGGAACCATTTAACAGGGTCCAGGATCAAATTTCATTTTATTCATCTCTTATCTGAGGACTCTGATTGCTCCTGCCTGTGTTCTTGCTATGCGGTGTGAACAGTCTTTTTTCCTGAGTGAACATTGTGTTGCACTCAGCTTGGATGAGAAAGCTACATATAGGATTGCAAATGTGATCCAGGTGTCAGTGCTGTACATTACAAGCAAGTTTGGCTGTGCTGTGTTTCATTTAGAAAGTTTAAAATGCTCTAACTGTGGTTTCACCTGTTAACCGAATGTGGACCTTTGTGCCCTGCTCTTGTCAGGCAGGTAGAGGCCTGACATAACAGCAGGTGCAGCAGAGTGAGAGCAGTGGTACCGTTCTCACCTGCCTTGGTAGTACAGTGACTCCAGCTCATATCACATCTCTCTTTGGTCTTGATGGCCTTTCTGACAGCACATAGCTCCATACTTAGAGCATGTATGAAAAGAAGCACCAGTCTGTTCCCCTTGGATTTTCTCAGAACTTACTTTCATATTGCTTTGCTGCCACAAGGGGGTAATGTTGCCTCTGCTCCTTTCTCTCTCCTTTCAGAACCAGAAAGTTTCTGAGTTCTCGAGTAAAGGAAACAAGGTAGCTTGAGGACCCTCCCCACTCCTAAACTGCACCTTATCTCCTTTGTTACCGTACATTTGCAGGTTCTTCAGTGTTTGGGGAAAGGCGTGAATGTGGGGATCCAGAGGGGAAGTGGCTCTGATACAGAATGCAGGCAAGGGAGGAGCTTAATCCTTTTAATCCTTTCGGCTTTTGTAAGAGTTTGAAAGAGAGAGATGTGGATTTGAGTTGAGACAGCTGTTTTATCTTTCTGATATGCAAATACTCATGAGTTAGAGCTGTGAAAGACCTTGGCAACTTTGTAGAATTCTGGACTTCTTGCTTATTGCCTTCCAAGCCTGGAGCAAACCTTTCTTTGTAGTCTGCCTTCTCAAAGGTTTTGTTTTCATTTAAATGGTTGCTCATCCTCAGAAAACTTCCATAATGGAGCTTGTTTTCTGGAGGAATGCTTGGCAGATGTTGGCTGAAGTCTGGAGTGTCACCTTTTCCATGGGGCTGTGTTTATTTTCTTCTTCAAGTATGTCTTGAGCTATTACCTGAATTTTGGGGCTTTTCCATAAGAAGACAATGATTATGTTTGGAGGTGGTGGTTTGTTTTGGGGTGTGGTGTTTTTTTGCCTAGTGCAAATAGGTATGGCTTTCTCATGGCCTTGAGGGGATGCTTCTTCTCGTTCTAAATTATAGACACAGTACTGACTAGTGATCGAACTGGGATCAGTCTGTGGTTAAAGCAGATTTGAGAGGGTATGAACGCCCTCTCATTCCTGCCCAGCAGAGGTGAGTCCTGTATATGAAAGGAAGAGTACAGTCACTGTTGCAGCTTGTTCCTGAGTTCATGCTGGAGCCTGAGCTTCTGATGTGCAGCTCTGGTTTTTGATGTAAATGACCAAGCTGATCAGATCTCTGCATGTATTGACTTCTAGTAGCTTTCTCGCTGTGCAAGGCAGTGAATGAAAGGGTGTATGTCACTCATATCCTTGCTCTAAAAACAAAACAATCAGAACACTTCCTTGCCCCCTGCCACCGGTACAGAGCTGCCTAGGAAGAGACAGTTCTGTGGCTGAAATTTACCATCAAAATACAAGAGGAATGTATTCACTTGACTTTTTGGGGAGAGGAAAGTAAAGCAGGAGGGAATTACCTTATCTGAAGCTACAAAATGTGGTTTGTGGTAGAGACGGAACACATAGCTAGTGTATTCTGTCTTTTGTTCTGTTCCTTATTTCACAAAATTTGTGTTGCTACTGTTTTTTTCCTGATTGCTTAAAGCAGTTGGGGCTTGCTTATTCAAGTTGTATTTAATATATATTGTGGCAGTGGTGTTGAGTTCTCTGAGAAAGGGAGACTTGAGCAGGAAAAGGGCATACCTGAGCTGTGGAGAAGAAAGGCAGCAATATCCAGTGCTGGCTGCTCAGGCTGCTCATCAGTGGCAATGTGGACTCTGCCTAATCTAAATAGACCTACCCAACATCATTTTCCTCACTCTTTAGGTTCAGGCCCATTACCTGTGGAAACCTTGCTAACATTGTGTCCTGGAATTTGTAGTTTGGGCTCAGTGTTTTGTTTAACATTATGGTGTGTAGACCTTACCTGTGCTGTGGAAAGAAGGATTTTTTGACAAACCTTGTAGTCTTCATGTGTAATGTGATAGCTTTGAAAAAGTTTATGCTGTGCTGTTTTCAGGCTGGTTAAGAAATAATTACAAAGATGCTCGTTACAGTTCTTGAAAATTGTGGTGATAGAGATAAGTAATATCTTAGCAGCTAGTAAGGAACAGTGGGGCAAACAGAAGTTATGAACGGATTTGCAAGCAGAGACAAGAGGTTTAGGTTTCTGTTTGGGAAGAGGTGCTTGAGGGGATATGACCAAAACTGTGGGGTAGGGGAATGATTTCTGTAACTTATAGCCTGGACGCATAGGAGTGAACAAAGACCTAATTTGTCAGTTGTGAACATGAAGTGCAGTCATAGTCTGAAGGTGACACGAGCATTTAGACATGATAATTAGCTGTGTTTATTGGTGAGAGGTGCAGACTGTGGACACACTTGGCAAGTATTCTTTGTTTGGCCTTTTCTAAAAATGGAAAATGCAAATTAGTTTTATCAGGAGACTAACCATAGCATGAACTATAGGAGAGGCTGCCATGATATCTAAATGGTTGGTTAATGCCTGTGTAAGCTGTGAGGTTATTACTCTTCCAGCTTCGTGATTTTTTTTTTTACTTTTCTTTTTCTAGACTGAGCCTGCTGTCTCTGTGTGGGCAGGAAAGAATTTGTTTTACTGACGTCATAGAGGTTTGAGCTCTTGAATATGCTGCTAGTTACGTAGAAGAACAAGTGAAAGAAGTGCCTGTTTTCTTGCACAAATATTCCTCCCCCTGACTTTGCTGGTTTCCTGATTTAAGAATAATGTGAGGTTGCTAGAGCCCTTTTACTTATTCACTGAGAGTTGGTGAGGGGGAAAAAAATAATGCCTTGTGCTTCCCTCTTGTAGTGGCTCACTCCCTGCTGCGGAGTTTCCCCCAGTGCTTTGGAAAGCTGGGCATGTATACGCAATCTTCCCCAAACTGCGGAGAGACCTAAGCCACCTTTTCTTTTCTTAGCATGAATGTAAATTTACAGCAATGATTGTAGCACACCAAAAGAGACTCTTTTCCCCGTGTTACTCTCATGGCAGCTTGATTGCAAACTAAGCAGGTATAGAAATAACTCTGCTTTCTTAAATACCTTTTATGGTGTTTCCCTTTTCGAACCACTGCCTTTCTCCTGAATTTTTTCTTTTTTGTGGTCCAGGCCTAGTGATGAGGAATTAATCTATAAAAGAAGCAAGTAAAGTTTGTTACTCTGCAGTCTCCGGGACCTGTTTCCCTACAAGAGTCTGTCTCTGGGACTGTTTCTTGAATTTCACCTGCTACAGTGTGGCAGCAAGGGAAATTATTGAAATTGGATTCCAGGGATGATTCTTAGTGAGGATGGAAGAGGTATGTGCTCCCAAACTGGCTTATGTTTTTGCTTCTACTGAGGAGTAATGAGATCTAGAGTAGTGTGTGTTGGTTTTGATTTTTTTTTTTTTAATGTGTGTGGTGTGGGGTTTTTTGTTGGGTTTTTGCTTATTTGTTTGTTTTGAGGAAGGCCTATATGAGGTGGCCATAGAACAAAGATCTTGAATAAACACAGATTGCTTAGAAATTTAAAAACAGCTGACTTCAAACAGATAGCTATTTGAGGATACCATAAAACATATCCATTCTCAACTTTCCTGCAGACAGGGAAGAAGTGTGAATAGCTTCCCTCTCTTGAAAGCCATCCTTAGGCTGTCTGTCTTCTCTGCTGTGCGCACATATTTTCCCTGCAGCCACCTGATCCAGCTGCTGCAGGGTGGGCAGCACGTCCAGATAAGCTCACTTGACCATATACAATTGCTCCTGTTCTGTTTTCTGTTTTAGGTGCTCTGAGTTCATGTAATTGTAGTATTATGTCATGGGCATGATGGTCAATTTATGATTAATGGTGGTCTGTGACATGCTTAAACTATCTAGTTGTGATTTCTAGAGCTTGTTGTCAGATAAGTCACATTAAAACTATCTCTAAATTTCAATTTGGTTCATTTTTTGCCAAGAAATAAGTTATGGGCAGGCCCTCACACCTTCCATTTCAGGCCTACTTGCTGATCTAAAAGCTCTCTGTAGCTTTTTTCAGTGTGGGGAGGAGCTGGAGATGCAGTATAGTATGCCTTTTTTATGCTAATACAAGCCCTTAATCTTTAAATGTGCAGTCACTATACATGTATTGCATTTGTGCACTCATTCTTTGTGCTCTTTAGAAATGCACACAGCGTGGTGTGCCCCGGGACAAAGCGGGACAAAGTGCCCCCGTCCGTTTCTTTGCTCCTTGTTACAGAATCTAGACTGGAGAACTTGCAGTAGGGCAGCATGCCTCTACTCTCTGATCTTGGAGCAAGAGGAGAGAGGAGAACCTGTGATCTGTCTCAGTAGTACAACTGTAACCGAAATAGTGATGACTCTAGATTTCTCCAGTTAGCTGTTCTGGTCTGTTGAATAGCTAACATGCATTTTAAACATTTTCCACGTACATATTTAACTGATTGCGCCAAATGGCTGTTTGTGTGATGATGTAACTGACCCCCTCCCTTGCTCTTCTTGAGAAAGCACCTGCTGGAACTGAAAGCTGTAAATAAACAGGGTTCATTATCTGCCAGGAAACTGACTCATTTTTCTGCTTGAGATGAATTAGTATCAAATCTTTCCCCTATCTTCCTGAAGTGGGAAGGCTGGACTAAGTGCCTGAACTACCCTGCCAGTCATCTGTTGATCTGACTTTCTTCATTACTCCAGTCTGAACAAGAGCATTTTAAAGGAATTGATTGATTTGTGGTGAGACCTCTGTTTTCATAGCCTTAGAAGCCTATGGAGATAATGCTGTGGCTTCTACCCCCTCAGGAAAGACACCTCCTCTTCAATTGCCTATAGAGAAACATGAGTCCTATGTAATTATCCCAGAAGCTGATGTAGATCTGCGTGTGTGGGTAAGCAGAGATTTCTGCTGTCCACACAATCTGTGGTGTTGGGAACTCCCAGAGCAAGGAGAATTTGAAGCAGACATACAGATGAAGGTAGGTAGAAGAGCCCTCAGAAGAGTAAAGCTCGTCTGCAGGCTGCGGGAGTTCAGTGTGTTGGCTGTCTTCTGGCCATGCTTTCAAGCCTGTTATCATAACTAGAAACCCATACCCTCTAGCTGAATTTCTGGTCTGATGGCATTTTGTTAAGGGTCTAGGTGGAGGAATGCGATGTCTGTCTTCAGCTGGGCTGAGGTACCTGCCCTGTTCTGAGCACTGGTATGAAACTGCCACAATAGAGCAAAATAGCAAATGCAGTAGCTTGAGCTGATTTAAATTTCTTCTTCCCTCCCTGCTTCTCAAGCTTTGTCCCCTGCAAAATGAAAATGCAGGGGATCTTTCATTGTTCTTTTCATGTTGGAGTTATTGCCAAACTAATCGATGCTGCTATAGCTGGTCTTGATCCTTTGAATGTCTATCATGGCTGTGTGCTTCCTCTTGCCTGTTGAAATAACGCATTAATCATTCCCTGGGTGCTCTATGATGAGGACCTCTGCATAACGCTCTTTAATCTTTTGTTCTGATGTGTGGCCTTTTTCAGCAGGTGAAGTAGTAGATTAACAGTGCAATCTTGGGTCTTCTTGAATCTGTCACTTTCCTCAGAGCCACCCACCTTCCCTATGATAAGCTCCAAAGGTGCTGCTGTGTAGCTCCTGTGGCATCAGGTGGTAAATGGAAGTTGAAGTTCTAGTCAAAGAGCAGAGGTGCAGTAGCACAATTCATCATGTGAGATTACTTTCTAGTTAAATTGAAACTTAACTTTACTTAAAAAGTAAACTTTTAAGGGTTAAACGTGTTCTTCTTGACACTTTGCTCCCTACGTTGTGATTAGAACTCAAATCCCAGTGCTTATTTCTGCTGTTCAAACTCTTACCTACAGTTCTTTGTTTCATGTAATTGTGCTCTTTTTCTCTGTACTTCTTCCTATCTTGGCTGAAGACCTTAAGTGCTGTCTGTTTTCTGACTGACAAATCCTTACATCTTGTTTTTTACAGGATTCTTGCCCAAAATCAGTGAAGGGGGGAAATTGTTTTTGGTGATAACTTCTGCCTTATATCAAACCTGCTTCTCTGACAACTCCGTACCTCTAACTGGGAAGAATGTCTTCTCTGTCCCTGGTTGTCCTTCAGAGTTAGCACAAGTTCTTTCCCACAAAGAGGCTGAAGTGCTCTACAAAGGCTGTGTTTGGAACGTGTCTAGGCTGCATTTGAGATGTATCTATGATCACGTATTGCATCTTTGCTTTCCCTAAAGAAATGAAGTTTTCTTGTAAAGGTTGCTCATTATGTGGAATAAATTTAAAAACAAAAGATGATGAAAAGGATGCCTAATAGGGTTTGAGTACCCATAAGAAAGGCAGCCATCAACTCTTGTTCCTCATTGAGGATGAGTTTTTGGCACAGATGTGAACAGGGGAATGGAGGAATTAACTCAGAACTGTAAAAGTGAGTGTTGAGGTTTTAATGAGTAGTGAAATTTTCAGGTTATTTATCTCTTGTATATGGTTACAACTATCTTAAGAAAGGTTTGATCCTTTTGTTTGACTGTTTCTGACCTGTCTTAATCCAGTCTTGATGCCAGGCTAAATATGTCTAACCATAACCATGTGAAAGCTGAAACTGTCTAGAAATGTTAGCTTAGAGGTATCAGAGCAGATTATGTTAAGAGCTTAATTTTAGAAATCATTTTTTCAGGCAATCTTTAGAACTGCATACTGATTGCTTTTTTTATTTTAAGCTTGAATATGAAACTGGTGAATAGCAATAGTGTTTTTCTGTTTGACAAGAACTACAAAACTTGTATGGAAAATGAAGCTATAGAACAAAATGCATTATGATTTCTGCTTACGTGATTTCAATTTGCTCTTTGAAAGTAGACACCACAATACAGATGTCTGAGATAATTTTTTCCCATTCTTCTGAGAAAAGGGAAGGGAAAAATACCCAAGCCAGTGGATTGGGTTTTTTGAGATTTTTAGTTGAAATAGTATTCTAGTGTTCTATCGAGGCTATAATTTATCTCCAAGAATTAATTTGGCTTGTTAACAGTTAATAATTAAGTTTAGGATTTGAGGGAGGGTAGTGGTGTTATTGGGCATCTGGAGAACATTCGGCTGTTTTCATGCTTCAGCTTTCTAGTTATCATTAGGTTATACATTGCCTGACTGTAAGAGGAAGATGATTGAAGGGAATCTAGTTTTAAACTGTTGCTGTTTTTTACCTTTTTATGAGGAACCACAGGAGCACATCCACAGGGACGAGTGCTCAGGAGAACTGAATGCTGGCTGTAAACTAGAGGATTGATAAAGGGATGTAATATGAAGTAGTGTGATAATTTTCACCTCCAAATGGGCAGTAAGGAATATGAAAGTCTTTTCAGGGAAGATTCAAAACAAGGGGAGGAAAGTCACAGAAAGCTGCCAGAGTTGTCAATGTACTTTTACTTGAAAGGATAACTAGGAATAACTGTTTTAAGGTCTGTTCATAGCTGAAGGCTGGGTCTCTTGGGAGGGGTGGATGTGATTGCTGTCCTTAGAGTGCTTCATTTTACCAATTTGCTCTGGTTGTTGGTGTGCAGCAGCTTAGGAGGATGGTAGCTGACTGAACACCCTTTTGATTTTAAGGAAGCTAAGCCTCAATGATGTTTATTGATGCCTTCCTTTTGGATGGGGAGGAAAACCCTTCCCTCAGTGTGGCTTGGAGTAGTGCTACTCAGTTACATGTGCTCTGACAGCAAATCTAAGATGTGGTGTAGGGATTGCATATCCTTAGAAACTGTTACTGAAAAGTTCAATTTGCTGCAGTTGAGTATCTTCTCAAATCCTGCCAAGATGAATCATTCTGTCTCAAAAGGCTTTGGTGGTGTTCCTCACCCCTGTGGGGAGAATGTGGGTATAGTCCAATGGCTGGTGTGCTCTGAGGAGATTTTTTTCATGACTTTTTCTCTCTCCAGCTGCAGCTTCTGGCATTCATCTGCTTCATTCCTGAGAAATTTCTGGTTTTTGCTTGTAGTGTCTTGTATGCTTGCACTGTCTTTTCTCTCTCCTTTGTCTAGAGGTATCCTGTAATTTGGATTTTGCTTCCTTTACGCCTTTGCTAACAATTGCTACAGACCTGGGGTAGCAGAACAAGTGTAGAGTGGCAGTTCCATAGCTACTGATGTCTGACAGAAAAGGAGTCTGCTGAGATCTCAGTGCTGCTGAACGGAGGCAATTTATATCTTGTAGTAGTTTTTAATAAAAGAAATAAACCAACAAAAAAACTACAATCCCCCTCCTATTTTAGCAAGCTGGGGCAGAAGCATCTCTCAGGGAGAGCAGAGTTAATCATCATCATTGCAACATTGACTGACAACCTGGAGGATGATAATATGTGATTTTTTTCTTTTTTTTTCTGGTGAGCGGGGGAGGAGAGTGGAAATTGCAGTTTCTCTGCTAATTGTACTTTAGATGTCATTTGTGACAATTTCATATTGTCTAGACAGAGATAGTGGAGCAATTGCTTCCACAGAGCCTAGTGTTAGCCTGTTATATATCTGGGTAGCAAAAATGGAGGATGTGAGAGAGGAGGAGGTTGCTGTAAGCTGCAGAAAAGATTCGGGAGTCAACATGGTCTACTGAAATGTTTCAAAAGGAGATGCGAGCAATATGCATTTCTGTTCTCTCTCTGCACGCTTCTCTGGTGGAAACTTAGATGTTTAGTGGCTAGCAGTTTTCTGTAACAAAGCTGCTTTTATTCACACATGGATTATGTTTATGCTCCTTAACAGAAATGCTAAACCTTAGCATTTACTGTGGCATGATATTGGGCTACCTTACACTTTATGCTTACTGAAAAGAGTCTGTGTCTCTTCTGGGACTTTGGCTGGTGAAAGCTGTATGTGACACCTAAGACTTGGTAGAGTGCAGCATGACTTACTTTAAAAATATTTATCTACACCTTCCTGGGAGACAGTAGGTTACACTACCAGTGTCACAGATGGGACACTTTATTGACGATTATAGCAGTGTATCTATTATTGAACCCATTTTTCAGTACCAAATGCATTTGGATCTGTAACTTTGGGTCACAAGGGCTCAGTCTAGAATTAGTTAGTTAAATAATAGATTTAATTTGTGCTTAGTATGCTGCTTCAGTACGGATACTATTATTCTCTGGAGCATTAAGTACAGAGATGGTCCATCTGGATCTCATGAGATTGCATGTTGCCTTGTTTTGAGTTTTTCCTACTGTGTGTATTTATATCCCCTGGTTCATTACTCTGAGATCTGAAAGGGCACAGTTATAGGACAATTAAGATCTATCAATTAACCATAAAATCACATATAGCTTTTAGCAGTTACTATTAACTGAATTATCTTTGTCCACCTGATCTGGATGTGGCCCTAGTATGTGGCTTGTATGCCTCAGTGTGAGGTAGTGCAGGAGCTGAGTTTGGTCTTGGCGGGCTCGGAACTGTCTGCTGGAAAGGCCATCTTAGCTGACACAATTCAACTCAGACTGCGCAGCCTCAGAAAGGGTTCTCGGGAATGTGTTTAACAGAGTGTCATCCTGCTCCTCACAACCCTATAACTACTTAGGGAGCCCTTCTGGTGAAGGAGATATTCCTGCAGCAGCAGCTGCTGTTGCTGCATGGGATGGAGTTGTAGGCTGTTCAGGTAGCATCACAGGGCTGTTGAAGCCTATAGGAAGTCTGTTTACCTGGACACTTGGCCATCCTGTGCCTCAGGCAACTGTTAGTTTGTGTTTTACTGAAGTAATACATACCAGTTCTCCTCTGAGGTGCCAGGTGCTAGAGCAAGATTCTTCAAGTATTTATTTCAAGGATTGGATGGGGTGTTATAAGACAAGAACTATAGATTTTGCCAAGTACTGTTCCCAAGCCAATCAGAGGGTCTCCTGACAGACTCACAGCAATGATGTCTGTTACAGTGATGTCTGTCCCGTTTCTGCTTCCGCACCGTTGTGGTGTCCTCTGATTGGTATAGATTTTGATTTCCTTCAGCACAGCTGCTGGTGCTACTTTCTGAAGGTGATCCCTCAAATGATCTTTTTAGGCAGCTGAAAGCCTTTCCAAAGGTGAGAAGACAAATATGGCTAGAGAATACCAGGAGACTTCTTTCTAAGAGAGTCTGCTGGGCTGCGCAGCATGTACCGATCATCTTCCCTTGTGGCACTGATTTTACTGCGTCACTTAGTGGACAGATACTGAAAGGCTGGAAAAGAGGGTGGGCTGTTTAGTGTATAGGCACCAAGACTTTTGACAGGGATGAGTTTGATGATTATTTGTGTGTGCACGTTATCAGAACACCCTAGGCATTTAAG
Source organism: Neopelma chrysocephalum (assembly GCF_003984885.1). NCBI lineage: Eukaryota > Metazoa > Chordata > Aves > Passeriformes > Pipridae > Neopelma > Neopelma chrysocephalum. Next base: position 17,235,798 of record NW_020897693.1, read on the forward strand.
GGAAATGGCATCAAACAAGTCTGTTGCATTGTGTGTAGGTGGCTCATGTCAGGAGGCAGCTGCTGTTTCTAGGGTTGTGGCTCTCCCAGAATCTGTATGCTGTGGGAGCTCTTTCTCCATGACTAAGTCCAGTGATCAGGCAGGATGTTCCAGTAGGGTGGCAGCCTTGGCACATCCAGGTTGCTTGCAGACTGCTGGTTTTGGACCACTCTGCACAAGCAGCTTTGAAGAGCAGATTTCAAAAAGCGTGTTGGTGTTGCAGTGGCGGTAACCTGATCTCTGAACTCTTGAGCCAGTGGTTTAGAAAGGGCCAGCTGACTGAGTAGATAGAATATCCCTTCTGCTAATTTCAATCTGCCTACCTTTCCCCCAGAAGGAATTAAAGTAGTTTATATATGATGCAAGTGATAGGTATACCTCATAAGTTTCAGGACTTCAGGTATACTTGAAGCTGTAGCAGTGTTTGTTCTGGATTAGCTGCTTGTGCGCATATTGACATATATTTGGAGCAGAAGAGAGGGCTTGGTAAGACAGGATTGAAGTAAAACAACTTTCTTGGGAGCCAAGGGATTCTCAATATCTTATCAGTGTTGAAGGTTAGAGCCTTTGACTTGGAAACCTGGGGAATTAATTTATCTCAAAGTTAAGAGATTTAATAACTGTTCTTGAATAAGACAAATGGTTGCCAAGCAACATTGTGCCAGAGAGGACAGAATTTCTTGCCTTCTGTAGAGTCTCAGTGCTTTGTAGCAAGTCCTGAGTTTCTTAAGCTGACACACTCCTTTCCAACTGGAAAACTGGAATGATCTCTTGCTGTTTTCTGCATTCCAGATCTATAATGTAAAAAAAAAAAAAAATTACTTCAATTTTAATTGCTGGAAGGCAGTGAAAATTTGTCTTGAGATCCTGATGGGTGGGCTGCTGCTGGAAAAAAACATGTCTCATTTCAATTCTACTGTCTTTATACGGCTAGAAATGGGAAGTTGGGTGTGGATTTTATCTGTGCTTCTTCCTGCTTCTTGTGTTGATGCTTGCTATCCTGCACCACAAATGCTAACCATGCATTAGGAGTGTGTGGGGCTAAGACTGAGAGATTCAAATCTTTCTTGACAGTTGTGTGTGTGTGAATAGAACAGATGTGATGTTGGACCTCTTTGTTTCAAACCTCAACAGTTTTCATTAAGTTACAGATTGGAAAACAAAATTTAGCAGTTCTGAGGCAGAAAGACTTGAAAGGGAACTCAGCAGTCTTATAAACTTTGGCAGTTGGTTTTTCACTTTCTATACGTGCCCCAAATCATCTCTCTTGTGTTAATCTAATGGCTGCAACAGGCCATGAGTCAGTCTTGAAACAATACTGTTCTCTGCTTTATGACAGAAGCTAGATAGAGGTACATGTAGAAGCCAGGGTGGACGACATGTTCCTGCTATATACTTTTGATTCTGCTGCCTTCATGACTCAGACTCACTTCTCACATATTCAGGCTCTCTCGCTGCATTTGCATACATTTACTTCTTGAGTGAATATTTGGTATCTCTCCCTGTGACTGATAAAAATACAGAGGAATAGAACATTTTTTTGTAGCTGAAAACCTCTCTTTCAGAGCCTTAAGGCTAAGATTGAATATCTTACTGTGAATAAACACCAGTGGTGCCCTTAAAGTCCATATGCAGAGGTGTGTTCTTTGTTCCATGCTCCATGGCACATTCCACGTGTAGCCACCTTTATGTAGGTAAGAATTTTACAGATGGCCAATGCAGTGGTAGTGTTTATGGACTTGACAAATTTGGATGGCTTGTCTCTAAAGGAGAAGTGACATCTGCATCTCTCTCTTGGAACTTGGAAGCAGATTTGGGACCACTCTTCTTCCTTACACAAGGTGTTCTTTCTTCTGTGCAGTGAGAATATTACACTTTGAATAGCTATGTGGTGAAAACACTTGTGCCATCAGTGAGTGGTTCAGCATGTTGCGGAATGCTCTGCACTAATCATAGAAATAGTCTTAAGAGGTTTCAGAAAGTAGGGCATAAACAGGAGGGATGTTCCTGAATGGTCTTTGACTTTATAGTTTGTTTTTCCTTTCTAGGAGGTTGCTGGAGTCTTCCCTCATTTCATTATCTCGCTATGATGGAGCAGGATCCCGGGAACATCCGATCTACCCAGATCCAGCCAGGTAAAAGTTAAATGCACTCTAAATGCATTTAAGCTTTATAGACAAAAGTATAACTTTGGTATAACTCCTGAGTATAAATCCTCTGAGAATGGTTCTCATATTGGGCTCATCTCCTCTTTAATGGCTTGCCATGGGGACAGAGTGCAAAATAAGTGAGAAGAAGCTGTTAAGTCTGGGGGAGAATGAGGAAAAGAGGAAGAAATTACTATTGAAGTAAGCACATAAGGATTCCTGAAATCATTTGGAATGGAGAACACTAGGTGACAAGCAGGCCCAACAGTAAATGAGATATATCAATGGATTCAAAATTTCTTTTGAAAAAAAATGAAGAAAAAACAAATAGTCTATTCAGAAGAAAGAGGGAATTCAGGAAAGGCAGTTGGGAGCTGGTGTGACCAGACAGCATGCTTTGAAGAATGAACTGTCTCCGTAAATGTATCTGTATGAGAGAGAGCATAACCAGGAGGTTATGTATACTTCACTAAGAACAAAATACTGGCAGTTATTTCTAAAGAGTCATGAATCATTGACATTAGACATAGAAACACCTGTAGTGCTACTTAATCTTCAAAAGAGGTGGGAGTATTTCAGAGGACTAGAAAAAGCAAACGTGGCAGAGTTATCAAAAATGGAAAGGAGTGATCTTTGCAGTTTCTACTTAGTGTATTAAGAAAGCAACAGATGGGATTATGTGACCCACAGACTGTGTCAGAAGAAATGATGGAATCGTGAACAGCAAGCAGCTTTGGAAGCTTTCAAAGAATAAATCGTGACAAATAAGCTTTCTTTAGATGAGTTTAACAAAGCTATGAATGAGGAAAATTCAGTAAGTGTAAAATATATCTGATTTAGGCTTTTAGGGAACCTCTGGCATAGCTGCATGAATTGAAGGCTACTAGAATTTATCGTAAAGGAGAGTACAGGAATACCACTGCATGAAAATTATATCTTAAGTTTTTGAAGGAGGTTTGTTGTTTTGTGGTTTTTAGTGGTAGTTTTTAATCTCATTATTTTTTTATCATTAACCAACAGTTTTATACCGATTGTGCTGTTAAGTACAAGTTCTGAAATAAAAGTCTGTGTTGTAAACTGACCAGATGGTAAAGTTGAGCTGGTAAATAAGTCCTTGCTAACTATCTCTGTAGATAAAGCCTTGTAGAGGTGAAATCTTACATTAGGCTTTTTTTTCCCCATTTATCGTGAAGTTGGTTTGTAAAGATAATTCAAAGGCTCAGGAATGATGTAAACAAAACATTAATGGAAATAAGGTGGAATGTGCTCCTACATGTAAAGTCATTGGGAAACCAACTTAAGTGACTGCTGAAGGTCTTGGCAACTGTATGTCTGAACCACGCTGGTAAATGTTAAAAGCTTCTAAATGGCAGTTGATTAAATGACAGGTAAAGGAATTGGTTTGGAAAGTTTGATTTTGATTTTAGGAAGATGCAAATAGTATTTTACAAATGTTAATTAAAAGATATTACTACATTCAGGTCAATTTATGAATGCCAGGAGCTGCTAATTTCTGGAAGTGTACCATTCCTTTTCTGAAATGTGTAGTCCAAAGCAGGCAGCTTGATAAAGCAGAGATTTTAAGAATTGATTCTGGCTCTCTGGGAGCTGCCTTTTAAAAAAGAAAAGGACAGCCTGCCTAGGTTACTGATTTTTTTTTCCCACCTGTCAGATGTCTGCTCTGATGAAGCTCAAGAAAGCGTATAAAAAGCAATCAATGCCTGAGACATTTCCTAGCATAAGGAGAATTGTCAAAAATATTTTTCTACTTGAAGCCATCTTCTAACCATTACGATGCTCTTCATGTGACAGTTCAAGTGGTGTTTAGGCTGTGGTAGAAGCTATAGTGGTTTGAGTTTATAAGATGCTTTGGAAGAAAAGTCCAGTGTTGCAACCTCTTCTAAGAGAGTTGATTTGTTCCGGTAAATATCACAGTCCTTTTCAGAGGATGAGATTCATAGATGCATAGTCAGTACGAGCTGGAAGTTTGAGTGGGGTAGGATTTGAGTCCTTCTCCATAAGCCTTGCTGGTGTGCTAGGCTAGCAGGATATTTTTAACTATCCCTTTAACTTGTTAGAAATTCGGGAAGTGACTAAAAGGAATGTTACTGCATTTTGAGGGTTTTTTTATAGCACAAGTCCTATGAGGAGCAGCTGAGGGTGCTGGGATTGTTTAGCCTGGAGAAAGAGGAGGCTCAGGGCAGACCTCATCACTCTCTACAAATACCTGAAAGGAGGTTGTAGCCAGGTGGAAGTCGGTCTCTTCTCTCAGGCAACCAGTGACAGGACAAGAGGACACAGTCTTAAACTGCACCAGAGGAGATTTAAGTTGGACATAGGGAAGAAGTTCTTTACAGAGAGAGTGACTGGACACTGGAATGGGCTGCCCAGGGAGGTGATGGAGTCACTATCCCTGGAGGTGTTTAAGAAAAGACTGGATGTGGCACTTAGTGCCGTGGTCTAGTTGGCAAGGTGGTGTTGGGTCTTAGGTTGGACTTGATGATCTCAGAGGTCTTTTCCAACTTAGTTGATTCTGTGATCATAAGTTTGAAATGTAAAGTTATGTCTTTGAGATGTAAATAGCAAAGGGGAAAAGTGAAACAAAGGTGAAATAAGCATACATCTGTATCTATAAGTAAACATCTATATATGTCCATGTGTGTTTTAAATATATATTAAAAATATATATACCTCCTTAAAACCAAGCTGTCTCCAATAGTCTTTTTTTTTTTAAATTACACGGTCTGAAAAATTTATTTTTGAGTGTGTGTGTGTGTGTGTTAGTTTTGTTTCTGCATCTACTGTCTGTGGTGGTGCTATATTTGAATAACCTAGGTCAACAGTGAGGGGGGGAGAACATTTTTTTGAAGTTCCCTCGGATTTAGAATGAATATTCTGATGTAGGCTGCAGCAGTATTTCTCAGTGGCCTTGCTGAACTTTTTTAACGTCAGCTTGGCTGTTCTGTCATTCTGCACAGTTTCCATATGTGCTGACCTCAAAAAACAATCTGCAGAGGAATTAAATAAAGCTGTCATCAAAGAACACCTATATTATTTTTTTTTAATAGAAATACTCAATAAGGTGCTCACAGACTGCATGTATAAAGCATCACAGAGGTGTTTGGTAGAAGTGTCTCTAGAAAAAAAATCTAAGTTGCTAGAAAGTATTTTATCCCTCACACCTTTGTCTCTGTGTATCAGACTTAAGCTTCTTATGTTGTGTTTGGAAATCCTTTCCACAGTCTATCCAGTGTGCATACCATGTGCTGTCAGGAAGCTGAATCTGGTGTCATGTCATCCCTTATGTCCAGTGTTTATTGCCTACCCTTTCATGTTTTTCTAACAAGCATCATAGTGTTTTTTCTTCTGGTGTCCTGCATAATTTTAGAAGATTAAGTGTCTGCAAAACTCGTTCTTTGTATCCTTCTGTAAAACTCTCCCTTGGTGTGATATTAGCAAAAAGTAAAGTTTCAGCGGTTACTCTGCTGGACTGCTGAGATCACTGTTGATGTTTTCCAGTGTTCCCTTGTTTGCTTGTTGCTTTTCTTTCTCTATGTGCACATATTATGCTGTAGACTTATTTTTAGGTGTGCACAGAGGCTTTGGCTTATGGAAAAGGCCAAAGAAGAGAACAGCTCCTCATTTATGAGTGTGCTTCTGTAATGCCTTGCTTTTTTATACTTGGTCTATTTAAGTCTTATGGGGAGTAGAGAGAAGTGCTCTGTTTGTACATCAATGCCTTCTACTTCATGTAAGCATGAAGAGATTTAACTCATTAAACAGAGCATAAAAGATTCAGGAGGAATTAAAATCAAACTGAGTACGTGGTTCCCCTTACCCTTTTGCTGCTTATTGACTTAGGTGTTTATAGCCCTGTACCTGTAGTCTGTTTGCTGAACTTGCTGCTTTACCAACATAAGCAGTCTGGTAAGGTACAGGGACCTTACCTTGGGGAAGTTGCTCTCTCTCTTTGTGTCTACATGACTTCTAATTCCTTCCTTCTTGCCACCTTCTCTTTTGCTTACATGCCCAGAATGTATGGTGGAATTAGACATTGAATGTTCTTGATGGGCGTCTGCAGCAAAAGCAACATTAATACAATCTGCCCTTTGAGGTATTAGTGCTTTTTTTTTTTTGTACTGCTTTAGAGAGCAGTCTCTAGAAATGCTATTAAACATAGTTTTCCATTGAAATATGATTTTAGGGATAGTAGCAGAGCATTTGATCAGACCTGGTGTGATTATTTGCTGTCCCTGCTGTTGTGGATGTGAAATGTATCTATGTATAAGCAAAATCTTATTTCCGGTATGTTTCCACAGAATCAGCACAGCTTTGGAAGGAAGAAAAAATAAAAAGTCTTCTATCAATCATATTATCAGAGATGATTATGGAGTTGCATTTTTGTCACTGGTTATATTGTAGCACAGTGAAACTGTGTGATATTAGTCATTATAAAGTTAAATGTGTCTTTAAAAGTCTTCATGGCTGAAGGTGAGGTCTGTTGTAAAATGAATTTAGTTTGAAACTGTTCTGAAGATGGGCAGACAGGCCACTTCTCTTTGAGATTGCAAATGAGTGTGTAAATGTATATGACTATCCCCTAGAATTCACTGTTTGTTTGAGGTTTTTTGTTTTATTTTTTGTTTAAAGCTGTTGAGACTTTTATTTATAGATTTAAAATTAGGGCTGCTCTCTCCATTATCAGTCTCTTGGCTGTGGTGCCTTTGCAGGAAATGAGAATGTATTTTCATGACTCTGAGAAGTACCAGGCTGGTAACTTGAATAAAAAAGAACAAAATGAAACACATGTATGAAATGAGAAAAGAGGAGAAGGTAAAGGAATAGACATCTTATACCTAATTTCCAGGAGGGGGGCACTGTTGTCATCTCCTCTTCTCTCCACAAATTAGAATTTGAGTCTAATCCAAATAAGGCTAATAAAATGATAAATCAAGTATCTGAGGTGTCTGGATATTAACACTGGATAGTAACTGTGTCACAGAAAGCGTATGCAAGGAGCTGTGGATATAGGCAAGGTAGGAAAAGAGAGTGTGTTTTCACCAGTCTAGTATGGAGAGAGTAGTACTGGTGTGTGATAGCTGATGCAAACAAAGGCTAGGTTATGCATGAGAGAGAATTAAGAGTTAATTGCACAGGAAAGTTTTCCTTTCAGGTGGGATGTGAGGCTTCTGAAGCTCCACTTAACATCTATCTAGTGGATCTGATGAAATTGCTGCTATCCCTGCTGTTTAGATTACCAAGTAGTTAAACAAAGCTGTGAAACCTTTTTTTCTCCTGCTTGATACTCCATAAGCACCCTCAGAACAACACCGTCTTCCTACAATGTTTATGTGAACACTGCTGCTGTTTGGCATTGCAAGCAGAGTTCGCATTGTGGCTGGGCTTGGTTCTTATAGATAATGCTTGCTGGGTTTAGTTGAGTGAACTAGTAATAAACGAATCTATGAGCTCCAAGGAGTACTGAAAGCAAATATCCCTGTGCTGTGGATGAGCTTTTTGTCTATAGGTACTAAGTAGTGCTTCTGTTTGCACAACAAGGGAATCACATAGGAGTGTAGTGTATAAGGGGAAAATTACTTCTACTTGTTTTCTTTATTTACTCTGTCTTACTCATGGACAAAATGCAGTCAATTTTGTGATATGCTATTACTGGCCTGGCACTTGGAGTTCAAAAGGAAAATTAGGACTAGCTGTCATTCTGTACCTGTGTAATGAGTATCTACATATCTTTCTCTTGCTCAGATTGTCTCCTGCTGCATATTATGCTCAGAGGATGATCCAGTATCTTTCCCGGAGGGACAGTATTCGACAACGCTCTATGCGATATCAGCAAAACCGTCTCCGTTCTTCCTCCTCCTCTGCTTCCACTTCAGAGAACTCAAGCCCGTCTGTGGAGGGAAATGATCTGGAATTTGAAGATTTTGAGTAAGTGTGCATGCTGCCTTGCCCTCCTGCTTGAGTCTGTGGTCAGCACAGGAATACTTTCTGATTTCCTCCTGTTAACCAATCAAAGACACCTTAGGCAGGTTAAGTCAATCAATAGTTAGAGTAGTGATTGCTACAGATAGGTCTTGTAATTTCTATTATGAAAGTTAAGGATGCTGTAGGCTACCTTCAACACATCAGGCTATCTCAACCAGATTTAGAAGACTGGTTAAATAAAGAAAAGGAGAATCTTTTTCTCCCATGGAACAGATGGGGAACCAGGAGTTTACTAGAGCTGTCAAATCTTGAGACAGAATAGGAACCACTAAGAGGCTTTGCAGGACTTAGTTCTTTGGTCTAAGGGTGTAGAAGACAGTCAGACATGTCCCGTTGCTTTTACTTGCTCTATCTTAATAACTTTGTCAAATTAGCTGAAGTTCCCGTGATTGGGTTGGGTTTTTTGTTTGTTTGTTTTTGTTTTGTGGTTTGCTGGTTTTGGTTTTTTGAATTTTTTTCTTTTGGGTTTTTTTTTGTGTGTTTGGTTTTTCTTTTTTTTGTTTGTTTGGTTGGTTGGTTGGTTTTGGGGGCCTTGAGGGAGTTGGTTGTTTTTGTTTGTTTGTTTTGGTGGTTTGTGGGTTTGTTTTTTTTTTTTAAGATTTGGTGATTGTGAATCTGTGTTAAGGCTTAGTTTCCTATAAGGAGATAAAAAGGCCTCCTGTGTCAAAGTGAGGAATTTAGATTAAAATGTATTTTGAATCCAATGCAGAAAAGAGAATATGATCTTTCTAGGCTGTCTTCAGTAATTTCCTTTTCCTTTTAAGTATGGGATTTTCCCTGGATACTTTTAAATATTTCACTGATCTTTTTTTCCCCCTTTGTGCATATTGCAATTAAAACAGGGTAATTCTGAGCATGGTTGTAGAAGTAGTCTATGATGGTAGTGTAGCAGGGAGGTGTGTTTGATGGGAGCTGCGAACTCTACAAAAATCCAGACTGTTATGTTACAGTTGCCAGCAAAGGATGCTGTCAACTTACCTGCCATCTTAACTTGCATGGTCACTTGCTGCAGTGGCACATACTTGAGATGGCATATTGTTAAAGCTCCATGTCCTTTGTTTCAGGGTGAAGTCCCTTTATGAAGGACATTAGTAACACAAGCTATTCCCAAAGCAAGATATCAATCCCTTTCTAAGTGGTGGTAGACTTTTTTTTCCTTAGAAAGTTGTTCTGGGAAGCTGTCACTTCATGCTTCAGCAGTTAAATATTCTGAAGTACGGGTGAGTGAATGTTTTTCCCTGTCATTGTGGCCTTGTTTGGGTAAAATGTAAATGAGGGGAGATAATGCAAAAGAGTCACTGCCTAGTAGCTTTTCTCAGGCAGCTTTGTGGTCTGGAAGAGCAGAAATGTGGTGGCTGCTGGGCCTGTTTTGTGAGGTGGGTGTGTTGCAAGCACAGACCTTCCTATTTTCATTATTCCATTTCATCCATCTGTGGCGGCTTGTTCTGCTGGAAAAATAAAAGATGGTAGGTTCTTCATTCACAGAGCCAGGCAAATGCCTGCAGAGAAGTGTGCTCCCCTGCAGATAATGTTCACACAGTAAGAGCACCCAGTCAGGGAAGCAATCCAATCAGCTGTGCTAAGGTTGTATTTCATACTGAGCAAAAAGAAGTGTTTATTCTTTAATGTGCAGTGGCTGAATTTGTTAGTTGAATATTTCATGTTGAATTCTGGTCTGTGCATTCAAGACCTGCTGTCTTTTTCCTTCTCTGCTTCATTATTTCTCCTGGCTGATTAGAGAGAGCTGCTGTGCGGGGGTCCTTAGAGCGGGAACTTGTCTTGTGACTCATTTGATTTCTTCTGCTGAGACTTCACAATTAAATCTCTTACACAGAGATCTTGCTTCTCCTTTTGGCTCCTGTATCCCTCCTTCTGTACTTGCTTACCTGTGCAGTCGTGTATTTCTTCATGTATGTATTTCTTGCCCTGGTTTAGATGCTCTGACTTCTCTGCTTTTCCAGATCTGATATAGGACAGGGAGTTGATACTGTAGCTGTCTGCAGCTCATGCTTTTCTCCTGGAATCCAGTGATTTATTTTTTTTTACGTAAAAGCCAAAGCAAATTGCCTTGGTGCTTTATCTTTTTCTGTTTAATGTATTTGGTAAAAGTCCTCTCTTTTCCCAGAGATTAGGAGAAAGATGTAAGGAGCATTAAACACCAGTTGGTTTTACTATTCATAGAGCTCTGGGCAAGGAGCGAGCCCTGTGCTTGTACAGAGTGCCTGGGAGATGAGTGTTCCTCTGCTCTCATCTTTTGTGGGATTCTGAGGGTGTTTTTCTCCTGAAAGATTCATTTTGTATCTTTTCAATTTTGTTTGGCTAGTGACCTAGTAAGGGGCATGAAAAACTTGACCTATGCACTGTTTGTGTGTATATGGCCTCTAAATTTAAATTAAGGCCTCTCCTTTGTCTCAGTCTAATGGTGAATTCGTTCATAAATATATTTAGTTTGTGACAGCAGTAGTGTTGGTATAAGAATGTGAAGTAATGGTTTTTATAGGTATTAATAATATTGTTCTTTTACATCAGCTTTTGTGAAAAGAAGAGGGGGGAGACACGCTATACCTGTGTTTTTTGGTCTAATAAGATGTTCTTTCTCTACACATGCTGCCTGTGCTTAACCTGTCACTGTTGTAATCTTACTGCTTATTGAATGCAACTGTCGAATTTAAACTTAGTCATGTCTGCATGAAAGCATTTAATACAGTTTGTAATATATATACAGATTGAAATATTAGGGTTTTAAGGTTAGCTTTAGCAGAATCCTAAGCTAAAATTAAAAGGGTTTCTGAATTCTGGAATAATAATCTCTGAATGGAGAATGACATCATTTTTTAGTCTTCCATCACAACTGGTAAAAACAGATTCTTTGTAGACAAGTCCTTTCAAGTTCTTATTTGAGTGTCTTATGTTTAAATCACATAGTAAATTTAGACTTTTAGAGCTAAATTATTTTCTTTTGATTTTTTCAATGATTTTGACTGGATCTCTTCTAGGCACTTCCTTAGTCTAGAACAGCTTTTTGATGCTGAAGGCTGTTGGTGATACTTCCAGGACTCCTTGGATAGTGCAATCTAATTTTTTTTCATTTGTAATTCTAAATTTGTCACCATAATAAGAATGTGAAGGTGTTTCTGAAGATGAATTTTGGCCATCTATGTCCCTTTTTGTCTGCAGTAAGTGAGGGAGCAAATACAGAAATACAGATTTGTTTCATCTGTCAGACTGAAAAGCAGATACATGGGGCAGCGCACCAGCTCACTGTCTGAAAGCCTGACTCTAATCCTTCACTACAGTTCTATAAAGGCTTTCAAGCTAAGGCTAAAGGTGTGACTGTGGCTGACTCCTCTGTCTGCTTTTGAGAGTGGGGTGCCTGGTAGAATATAGATGTGAAAGAACTTGGAGATTACACTCTTAATGTCTGCAGCTTTTCCCCATTTTATTCTTTCCTTTTTGCTTTCCTCCCAGGAGGATCTGTGCTGGAGTGGATCCATTCAGTTGTGCGTATTGTCACAGGCTAGGAAGGTCTTCATTGTTTCTTGAAAACAAGAAGGGCTTTACCACACAGACCTGAAGTATTGTTTTGGTGCTTTATCTTTTTAATTTCTTTCAAGACACCACTGAGCATCCGGACAGAGAATATGACAACTGTAGACACTGTTTTCCTGAGACCATAATGGACATTCTGGTTTTGTGGAAGCAGGCTCTTGCTTTTCAGAGGTGATTAATCATTTAGGGAAAGCTTACGAGATCGGGGTGGTGTTATTTGGCTTTATTTATTTGTCACCTTAAAATCCTTTTGTGTAAGGCATGTTCTGGACCAAGAGTTGTGGTTTCTCAGATGGGCATCTTGCAAGGGTCTCCTCATAAGTGCGTAAGATTCATGAGTATCTGCCATACCTACCTTCTGCCATCTTTGGTTGCTTTATTGACATTATCGTGGCAAGTCCTGCCAAATCTAAGTTCCTCCAATAGCCTTGTCTTGAAAGATTTTAAGATCACAACTTGACAGGTGACGGTCACCGCATTAAAGCTGTGAGTCTCGTTTCCAGTTTCTCGTGTGGGATTTTCATTAATTTTGGAGAATACTATGGTAGTGTTTGGTTTGGGAGTCTCTTTTGTGTCACAGTGCTCCACTTCAGGCTGGCATTCTGGTTTAACTTTTTTATGTCATCCTTCTTTTTGGAAAGTCTTCATTTAAAGTACATTTTGTTGTTAGCTTCTTTAAGAACCTTGACTGGTACATTGATATCTGACTATTAATTAGGAACTGGCTGGATGCAATTGTGTCTGAACTAACATTATGCAGTGAGAGAGGAGACAATGGCTATGGCAGTGTGGCTGCTCAGTAGTGTGTGCTTGGGTTTGGGTTTGGGTTCTGTTCTCTGTATTGCTCCTCAAGTGGAGTGGTAAAAGTGAGTTTCGAGGAGGGAGTTGTGTCATGGTGAGAATAAGCATATTGTTTGCCTAATGGCTGAGACAGAAAGATTTTTGGAAACTTTGAGAGAGGGGAGGAAGAGGTTGAAGATTGACAATTATTTCAGTAACTTCTTCCTTACCCTTGTGCAGGAAGTCCATACTTGTGTTTAAATCCAGTCTCTACCTTTTCAGTCTGAATGTATCCTTGTTTACTAGAGACACAGCACAATGGGAGCACTAATCTGCAGAAATGCAATCAATTCATAGTGCACCTGCTGATTTCCCTTAGCACACCAGCTACTAAGAGCTTGGACTCTTTGTACCGCCAGTCTTGGTCTTTACTGCCCTCCTTCACAGCTGTCCACTTTGCACTCATGTATTTCAGAGTGGGTTTTTCCTTTTTGTGACAATCTTCAATTTCTGCAAAAGAAACTCCTTCAAGTAGGAGCCAGGTTTTCTTGGCAAGACAAAGGAGAGATTGGAATGGCTTAAGTTTTTTTGTGAGGCTTTAAATATGGAGCTTTTGATCTACAGGTCCAGAACAGTGAGACAAGCTCTGTCATTGTGGAGAGAGACCAATAAGGAATCCCAGAGGTAAAGAAAAAGGTTTACTCTGTAAGGGGACTGTAGGTTAAGCTGATGCCTCAGGATGAATGGGATACCAAGTGTTAAGCTCTGATAGGGTAGATAAGAGAGATGATTTGATCAATGGTAGCCTTTTGGTATCCAAACCACAGGGTTTCTAAAAGCATTTAGGCTGGTTTTTTTAATTTTTCTCCATGCTATCCTGATGTTTACATTTGAAGTTAACATCTCACAAAAGTGAGATGGTTAAAATAGAGACACCTGGATCTTGCACCTAGAAAAGAGTGAGTGCTTCATTCTAGTTCCAAATCAGTCTTTCTCTGAAGCAGTTAATCCTTGGCATTTAATGGGCAAGTGCTGCTGTTTCTCTTGACCAGGTGATAAATCCTCTCATATGTGATGCTTCTCTGAAACACTTGATCTTCTGAAGTGTCATTTTTAATCTTGTAAATATATTTTCCCCTGAACAGCCCTCTGAGAGGTAACGAAGGCTGGGGAGGGGGTTGTTTCCGTCTAGTCAGCAGAGACATTAGTAACTCAGCAGTCTGCTGTTTTGTAGGACATTTTAGCCGATAAATAGATATATGTTTTCCCTGGTGTTCCTTTGAAACAGCTCCTCCTGAAAGACTGGCGTTTCAGTCTTCAGAAGGACACAGAACGACAGAAAGGCACCATGTCTTGCCTGACTTGCCTAACTTCTTTATCAATTACTGTGTTAAAAAGCTATTTTTCTAGTTGCTGTCTCTCCAGCTGGCCAGTATTGCTCTTTGCAATTTCTCTAATATTTTTATTCTTCATTTTTTTTTGGTTTTCAGTGCTTGTGACTTTGCTCCACAAATTTAATGCCAGGAAAGGCCTTTCATGTAGCAGTTGCTTCTTTTTGCTTAAATTTTCTTGCTTCTTGTTGTCCCCTTCTGTTCTACCTTAAGTACTTCTCCTTCAGTAATGATCATATTCTTCAAAGATGGGTATATACATTTACATTTATAACTTTTATTTTTACCAGATTATGTATATTCTTTTAAATATAATTTATAAAAGAATATATAAATATAAAAGAATAATATAATAGTAATTTTAATGTCTATGAATGTTAATATTTGTATCCTTTTTGATAGGACCAGTACTCCTGACTTGCTTATTTGTATCTACTTCTGAAAATAAATCTCTGCTTAGATGAGTCAGTTGTCTTGAATGTTTTGTCTTCAACATAATCCTGCTTTTAGGTGAGATACCCTTGTCCTCAGAGCCATAAGTAGGGTAGTTCTCTTTTCCTGAGTTGAGTTTACAACTTCTCCAAGACTCGAGGACTTTGAGTAAAGTAGCATATAATGGATGGAAGCTTTATTTTTGAATAAGAGACTAGTCTTCCTGATTCGGGGGATGTTATTTCAGCTACTATGTCTCTGTGCAGAGTTACAATTACTTGCAGTGTGGCTTTTCTTTTTGTCGTCTAAGATACCTGTATCTCACTGAAATATTCAGAATGTCAAGGTTTTATTTATTTTGTGTTTGCCTTGCTATTTTGAGGCTTATTTCTTTGAAATACCCTCATTTTTTTCTAAATTAATTTGTACTAGATGCTCAGGATCTTGCAGGATCAGACAGAGAAAAAACCCCAAGTGTTAACATCTGGTATTTGCTGCTTTTCTCAGTGGTAAAGCTAGTAGCTAACTTCCTATTATAGTGTTCCCAACACTGTATGTTCCCTTACCCATCAGGGTGGTCCTGGAAAGCAATTGACACATTCTTAGAACTGCCAGCAAATGTAATGTTCCCTTCACCACCTTTTTGTATACCCTTTGTAAAAGATAGCACACACTTTGTCTTATAGTTTTATGCAACTCTTGTAAGTACCTCCTTTTAAGGGCATATATAATCTGTTTTCATCCAAATCAGCAGTGAATCCTGTGAAGTTAATTGCAAGATTTCAGGATCTGTTTCTGCTTTAGTATGGCCAGTTTCATATGACATCTTCCAGGTACCCTCTTTAGAGGATCTGCTGTCAGACTTGACCTACTTCTAGTGCCAAATAAATTTGCATTTTCTGGTAACCTCCTCTAAGCTCCTGATGGGATCTTGGGCCTACTCCTGCCCTCTATACTGTCTCCTCTGAAGTAACCTCCTGCAATTTAAAAAAATTTATAGCAAATAAATACAGATACTTAGCATTTTCTCGGTACTTCAGACATCGGGGTTTTTTCTGCTATGTGAACATGGTGTAACTGAATCCAGTGTCAACCTTTAAGAATATTAGTAGATGCCACTTGACCAATTATTTAGCATTTCTATTGTATCTAAGTCCCTAACCTCTGCAATAGAAATTTAGTTTTTTAAATTGGATTGCATGAAACGTGATAAAATGCTGAAAATATGGAACAATTGGCTTGGTCTGATATAATTTGATTCTTCTGAACTTGCATGGCTTACTGGTGCTGGCTCTGATTAAATGGCCTTTCAAAATGGTCATTGTTGACCTAATTCTATTGGCAGTGTAGTCAGTGGGAGTTTTAATATTGACTACAATGGAAACAGTTAGACCAACAGATTGCATTAGAAATCCCATGCTGTGTGTTTAATTTCACTTCCTTATACAACAATCACTAAATATTAAGATGAATTCTTGCCAAGATAGAAAAGCAGAACATGGCTTTCTTTTTGTCTTTACTGTCTTCTGTATCCACTGTTATTAATACAGTAGCCAAGTTACCAGACGAAAAAGTGTCTTTTTCTCCAAACTGTAGGACACAAAATTTTGTATTTCTAGCTCTGTTTTCAGAGTTGACATTGCTGCTCCATTAAATTTACATTAGTCAATTTTTCTTTCAACAAGCAAACAAGACAATCCTAGAGGATTTGGCTGTCTTACCCAGTATAGGATAAACTTTCATCTTTCTTATACCCTATTAAATATCCATATATCTCCTGAATGTTTGGTAATAGCTTTCTTTCTGTGCTCTGTTGTATTTTAGTGTTAATACTATTTCTCCCCTACCAACTGTTATTCTCCACATTGCTGTTTTGATTTGTCCCACAATGGTATCTGAACAAATTATGAATAACCTGAATTTTGAGCCAGACCCTTAAAGTTGTTTTGACCATTTGTTGGTTCTTGCAGATTTCCAGCTGAGACAAAGTAGTCTGTTAATAATTAGAGTATTAAGTTTCCCTTGTCACCTTACTGTGGCGCATTTTTGTTTAATATACTTTTGCAAGGTTATTGAGTTGCTTTACAGAAGAGGCCTTTTTTATGTAGACACACACATACACTGAGGGATTTGCCTTCCACTTTTGCAGGTAATGTTAATTAAACTATCCACTGAGAATCATTAGCTAATGACTCTATAGGTAGTTGACACTAAATAGAAAGTAGAGCATTAGAGAACTTTGAGAACTTCTCCTTTCTTGCTGGAGTACTTCACGCTGGCGCTGCAGTGTGCTAACATCTGCTCTCCTCCCTCTGTCAGCAGGCTGTGTGTGGTACAGAAATAAAACAAGTGCCACCCATCTTCACTGATCTGTAGGGGTTTTTTATTTTCCTTTTTAAAGGGTGCAGAAATTATCTTCAGCTGGCATCGGGGTAATATCTCCTGTTCTAGTTTTTCAACACTAGGCTAGACACTCTTGCATGTAGTTGTTGAGCATGGGAGTTTAGATATAAATGGCTCTGTAAATTAGTAATTCAGAGTAATGTTTAGTAATATTATTCTTTACCTCAGGGAAGTGTATCTTACACTTACATCTTACACTTACATTTACAGTAAATAGGAATTCTAGCTATCTTGAAGGATAGCCACTGTTTCTTATTCTCTGCAGTTTGAGTTATAGGGCAGTGACCATTAGGGTATGGGTTTTAATTTATTTTTTCTAGGGGATGTTAAAAATAGATGACTGTCTTTTGAATCAGTAAAGGCTATCTGCTGTTATGGTGAAAACTGAAGAAAAGCCTAGTCTATATTTTTTTCCTTTTAGACTTTTTTTTTTTTTTATTAGGAGGAGGTTGTATGCACAGCGAATAAGGCAGTGCAGGATGGACTTCTCAGAGAAAGTCTCTCTGATGAGAAGATTTGTGTCCGAAATATTTTTGTGGATACTAAGTCCGTTGGCTAGTGACATTTAAAGAAACTCGAACAGTTAGTTGCTTTAGGTCTTTTGATTTGGACTGTAGACTTTTCTCTTCTTTTGTTTGCTGGAGCTAATTCCTCATTCCTTTTGAAACCTGCTGCAGAGATTCTCTTCCACTGGAGAGTTCTGCAGGGTGTAGTCCTGCTGTTGTTCCTCTTCCTCATATTTGTCCATTTCAAGAGCATCTTCCACTTCTAGTAAATGTCCAAAGCAAATGCAAACTCTGAAAACTGTTTTGTTGCTTTTCTTCCAGGGTTGCATATCAGTGTTGTTTCAAACTGCTACATAGAGTTTTAAAAAATGTATTTCTTATCTTCTGCTAGCTCTTACTGTGTGTGGCAAGAACTGGAATATGACACTTCTTTTTTGCTTTGGCCTTTTCTCTTTAGCAGGAAAAGTTGATATGTCAGCACGTGAGTTTACAGGATTCCTTCTTTTATTGATCCACATCTTAACTGATAAAAGAACAGCAGTAGCTTTTACATTTCTGATTTCAGGCACCATGCTGGTTACACAGAAACCTGAGGGCGAGGTGCGGCTTTGGCTGTGAACTGCAAATGCTGTGTCTGCAGTGGGAGGAGAAATGGAAGCTTTGAGCTTGGATTCAGATTTAGTTTTGGTGAAATAGCTTGAAATGCTAATGACCTTTGCAGAACAACCTCTGCTTTTGTGTTCTTGGGTTCCTCAAGTGTGTGGGAAACAGCCACGTAATGGACTTTCTTCTCAGCCTACGTTTCTTGCTCACTAACTTTAAAAAAGCAAAACGAAAAAAGGTTATAAAATGCACAGCTTGCTGGAGTGGGTTAGAAATGTGCTGCTAGTGCGTTGCATAAGGAATATTTAGTTTCCTAGTGATTTCTAGGCTCTTCAAGTAATATTCCCCCCACAACTGCTTGGGAAGGAGAAAAGGAGGGCTGCAATTACAGATGGAGATCTGGAATCCAGGGAGAACAGACTTGTTACGTCTGCAAGGTCATACAGAGAGTAAATTGCGAACAGAGAAGAAAGCACTGCAGAGGTCTGTTTCGGAACTCCAGAGTCACTAATGGTGTTTCATTATTTTCCTTGCAGTTTTAGTGCTGTGTAATTACAGGTCCTCTTGTGACCTATGAATGCAATATCAGGAATTTTGTTTGCTGGGGATTCTGAAGGTCCTCTGGTTTGACCTCCTGCTTGTTGTACAGTTGTTAATTGCCAGAATCAGACTGTCAGCCATGGCTTTGTCTAACTCCAATCTTAAGACTTACAGGGATGGCAGCTCTGTAGCCTCTCTGTGTAACCTGTTCAGCACTGCACTACCCTTCTGGGGAAGACCTTCCTGTATATACTGTAGGACAAGAGATGCTAGACCCTTTTGCCTCATTTCCCAAGGCCCAGACAGTTATTGTTAAACAGAATGAGATGTTGTTAAGGAGGTGCAGTTTTGCCTGATACCACCAAACATTTATGATTTAACTGGAAAAGCTTTAGAAAGGTGAGATAACCTTGAGATCCACTTGAACTGGACCTTGAGGGAAAGAACACAAAACAATAGTCTGCAGATTATGCTCTTTTGCCTGTACTTCTGGGAACGAAAATGTGAAACTTAGCAGCTCTGTTTGACTAACAGAAAGTTCTCCTCAGGACTGTGGTGAGCTTGTTTTTTGCTCTTCCAGTCAAAATTCTAAGGTTTGTCTTTCATTTGCTCAGGTGCTGACCTGAGTCATTGACACTGTGGTTTTGTTGATACTTTTGAGACATTGTAAAACAATGAAGAAAGCGGACTTTGAGGTTACCCATATGTAAAATTGTCAAGAGGGTTTGGTATAATTAGTTGTATGAATTTGGAACATTATAGAAGCATGAAAACCATGCTTGTTGGGTTTCTGTTTTCTTGGAAAATATTTTATTCCACAGTATTTTTCATGTACAATAATTTTCTTTCCTTTACTGAAGGGACAATGGAGACCGATCTAGGCACCGAGCTCCACGGAACGCGCGCATGTCTGCACCATCGCTAGGGCGCTTTGTCCCAAGGTAAGGCATCTACACAGAAGAGTAAAAGGGTGTGGAAATCCTGGAGGTACCAGTTACAGTACAGCTCTCTGGTGCTTTCAGATAGATTCCTTTTCTTGCACAGGACTGGTTTATCCTTGGGTTTTGATTTCTGGGACTCCTGAGATGGCATGTTAGTATGAGCCACTCATCCTGTGTCATTTGAAGGACATCACGATCTTAGTGCTTCTTACTTGCATGTTGGAGCCATAATGTGAAGGCGGAATAGGAGAAGAAAAGAATCTGATCAGAGATTCTCAGCACAATGTGCTGGTTTGAGATTAGGACACTGTTGTGGGAGGTAGAGGATTTGGTTAATGCTGATCTTTGCAGCCACATTGATCAGAGGAGGATCTAATCTGTAATTTGTTTTTTTTTTTGAAGCAATGAAGCAGTTGTCTAAGCAGAGGATTCCAGCCTTCCCTCTACTATAGTCTGCTGGAATGTAGTCATATTTCCTCAAAGTAATTGTAGTTGCTCTCCAGGACTGTGTACACTGGGATGTCTTTCTCCGTGTAAGCTTACTCTCTTTGTTTTGCAGACGCTTTTTGCTGCCAGAGTATTTGCCTTATGCTGGGATTTTCCATGAACGGGGACAGCCTGGCTTGGCCACCCATTCCTCTGTCAACAGGGTTTTGGCAGGTAATGAGATTTCCTTGTTTGCAGTAGTCATGTATATATTAGTGGTATTTTTTTCATGAATCTGAGCAGAAGAGGATTGATAAAGAGAAGTAATTCCAACTTTTGAGGTTCTATTTAAGTTGTCTGAAGCAAGAGAAACGACTGTTGGAGTGATCTGGTGAGCTGTCATTCAAGTGCTTGAGCATTGCAGATTCCATGCTTCAAGTATGTGTATGGGAGTGTCTGCATGAATTGGGGAGGGGTGCTGTTAACAATTCTCCCTTTATTTAACTTCCTCCCCTATTCCTAGATGTCGTTTTTAAAAAAAAAACCTGACAGACTAATGATCAGCTTGCTGCAGGTCCTTCTAATTGAATTATAGGGTGCCTTGTTCATGTTCCGGCTAGGAAGATGCACACAAGGCAATGCGGGATTCAATTAGGATCTTAATAAGTGCATATTAAAAAACTCAGCTGCCACCACATACAGCACACAGGCATTTGGGAGCCTCAGAGGGCAAGCGGAGGTGGAGTGAAGAGGAGGAGTATTGGCAGTCTGGCAGTTCATGAATGAGATGGTTATAGATGACACGTATCTTGAGTGTGAGTCTTTTTTGGCTGGGTCTAAGTTGCTCTGTAATTAACCCCAGTGCGGGGGAGTAATTTTGAAGCTTGGGGGAGAGCAAGAGATGATGTGTGGACAGGTAAGTTGGGATGTGGTTCTCTTCCCTCCTGTAGGTAATCACAGGACCACCACTGAAAGGAGTGTTGAAAGGTTTCTCAAGAAGCTGCATGACCCTTTTCCTTATCCTAACTCACAATCAATGCCTAAGCCATTTTTGATGGGATTTATCTAACTGTTCTTAAGAGTCTTCATTGGAGTTTTCCCAACCATTTTGGGGTGGAACTGTTGCTGGTTTTGTGTGGCTGATTTAATGTGGCAGTGGTCTTGTCTGACATCTTGCAGACTTTGTCTCCCTGGACGTTTTGGTTTGAGTGCATTGTTCCTAGACCTTGCTGTTGCAGTAATAGTAAGAGCCCAGCCAAAGCCTAGCCTCCTAAGCACCTCTGTTTTTTTTCCTTAGCAAACAGTAGAGATAGCCTGTAGTTTTAGCTGACACATGTACTTTCCTGTGCTTGTTGCCTGTGTGGGCTTTGGCTGTTGGCACATGGAAACAGCACACTGGCAGATAATTACTTGCTGCCAGGCAACACTGCAGAACTCTTGTGTGGCCCCACTTTGCTGGAGACACCTACCTTCAACCCTTCTCCAGCCCTCTTTGCAGTTTGCCTATTCCTTAGTGGCTGGGAAATAGCCAGGCTTTTTTGTCTTGCACTTTTTTGGGAATTTGAGCACCAAGACACAAGTGCTTGTGGTTCCAGGAATAACAAAAGAAGGCAGGAATTGTAATCATGGGCATTTCAAAAAACAAGATCTATTTTTTCTGTGTGATCCTGTGCTGAGCCTACTTAAGGCAAGGTTTGTTGGCTTCTACAGTGTTGTAGAACCTCACAATGGAATGGCTGGACTCCACAGTAAAGGCTTTTATTGGCTTGAATTAAAATTTATACTTCTAATGCAGTAGCTGCTTGTGTTATGATTTAATATTCTGTTTATTTTACCTATGCTTTCAGCTTTCAAAATGTTGTGTTTTTTTTACATTTGTGCTGAAAAACTTGTTCATGTGTTGTAGAAACCAGGAGAGTTGAAATTTTAAATATTAGGAGGGGGCATGAAAGGCAAAAACTAGAAAATGATGTTGCAATTGTGGAATACCCAGAGAATTTCTCATAATCATTATATTGGTCAGCAGCATTGTCATTTTCGCCATTATATTTCAGAGCCATTAAAAGTTACAGTGTGGATCGCATGCTTTCTTTTCTAGTTAGCCTGTGCCAAGTCTTATGGTAGCTCTTTCTTCAGTATCATGGTTGAAAAACCTCTACTCAAGCTTAAAAGTACTTTAACCCTGGCCTGGTAGTTGAGGGTGACGTTGCCAGCCTTGGCTGAGGAAAAAATCCATCTGTATTTTCCTAAGGCTAATCTAAGCTTGAATGCCTTAAGTTGCTTCATCCTACCATGTATTCAGACCATAATTTCTGAATTATGTTTGAATGCAAAAATGCCAAATGTATTTCTTATGTAACCTCTACGGCATTTGAAAAACCCTGTGTTCCTAACCTGACAGCTTTCTGAAAACTGACAGTAGGCTTCTGTGGTCAAGTATGAGTGAGAGCTGCTGTTTGGGAAAATACAGCCAATTGCACTTCTTCTGTCCCCTGCCCTACTTACTGCTGTATGCGGAGAGGAAATCAAAGCAGCAGATGGAGATCTTGGTGTGTGAATTACTGTGGTGTTCTGACTAAATTTCTTAATGTCAAAGCTCTTGCTGTCAGGTTCTGTCCACGTTTACTTTCAGCTCTCTACTTTATGTGAACAGCTTTCTGTTGTTTAAGTGTCGTTCTCATGCAACTGTTACACAGACAATAGCTCCACGCTAGGGAAGACTACCTTGTGAATAAATTCTTAGAGCAATCTGGTTTAATGAACTACTAAAAATTACACATTATCTAAGCAGGCAGGCTGGTACAGCAACACAGTAGGTTGGGCAGAAGGACTGATGTGCCAGGCAGGGTTTAGGTCAGGATTAGAGTCCTTTGTACTAGTCAGGGGACTGGTGACCATCCGTTGTGCCAAGGCACTTCCAGGAGAAGCATAGGAAAGGTGGCAACAGATGGGTAGAGTAGGTGGGAGCTCAGGGAGAGCACGAAGCGATACTAGTCAACATGACAGACAGAGATATCTCCATGCCAGCAACCTAATTTGCATGTAGCACTGGAACAAAAATGCGCCCCAGTAGCACCTTCCTGCCTGCCTCTTTACCTACTGGTGGAGTTTAGACCTATCAGCTGATATGATATGCTGCATCACTGTGCTTTCTGGCACCAAGTAAAACACCATGTGAAAATATATTACATCAACATTGTTACCTTTAGCATTGAAACTTGTAATCACACCAAAAAGTGTTGGTAGTTTGACAAGTTATATTTTCCTATAAAGTCTGTGTTGATTGGCAGTAATTACACTGTCCTCCTTTAATCCTTTATTAACTGAGTCTTATATCAGCTTTTTCATTATTTTGTCTGGAATCAATGTCAGGTTGACAAGACTGACAGCCTCATCCTATTTCAACCTTTTAAAATACTGGTATAACACTAGCATATTTTTCAGCCTTCCATATTCCCCTTTATTTCAAGACTCATCAAAAAATCTGAGAGTTCATTTGGCAGCTCTTCTAAGGCTCTTGATAGTGTAGGCTGTAAGCCACCCTCTGCACTCTCCTCTCCTTGGTGAACTGCCCTAAGGGATGGCATTGTTGTCTCCAAGGAAACGTCCATACAGTAAAAGCTAGTTGAAGTGGTTGTTTGCTAAAGTGCTGATGAAAGCAGTAAATACTTTTTGGCTTCTCACTTCTAGGCAGTGTTAACCTGTCCAAGGAACACACAGCTCAGTATTGTGTTTACCGCCTCCTACTCCTTTTTGAAATGTTTCTTTAAGCTGAATATTTCTGCCCACTGTTTTGTTTGGGGAGTTTTGTGTGTTTATTTCTTTGGTTGATTTTTTTACTGGTTTTGGTTTGGTCTTTCTGTTCTTGGGTTCAGGGTTTTTTTTTGTAATAAGTTATCTCTTTGTCCTAAGTCACATTGTGAGCAGGACACTACTAAGTAATTTGATGGCCAAGTTCTGGGTATTTTTGGCGTCTGGTAGCACAGCCTAGGATGTACATTTTAATATATTTGTAAAAATCGGTAAACATGATTTAAAAAAAAAAAAAGATCCACATCGTTGCCACTCAAGTGCTTGTGACCTCTTGTTCGCCTCTGTGAACTTTTGTTTCAGGCTTTATAGTAATTGACTGCTTTGGGATGGACAAAGACATGCTGATGGCATAGTGAAACAAAGAAGGCTTTAGTTTCAGTTCAGTGGAAGCTTGGAGGAAGAAGAGAATCAGTGTTTGCCAAGGAACTTTGCAGGAGGCTTTAAAAATTGACACAGATGCCATTTTGTTGACATTTGTTGCTCATTAGGAGACACACAGATGAAAGCTTATGGTAGAGTTACCTAGCTTTGTGAAATGCTTCTGTCTTGCCTCACTTTGTTTTAATAGGCTTCTGTTCAGTTCTGTGTATCTCAACAAACAAAATATTTTTCTTTGTGTGGTCACAGGTCATGTTTGTCTGTTCTGGCTTTGCCAACAGACATTATCTGTTAAAATGCTGTCCAACACAGTCACACTGAGTCTTCCACCTCATGGGGAGATCCAAACTCAGCAGAGCTTAAGGGTTGAGTGATACAACACTCTACATTTACAGTTTCTGAGTGATTTCATTGTTATCTCAGGGTGATAGATTCAGACCAGAGACTGAACATTTACATGTAATCAAAGAGTAAGCTTGATGTTACAGATTTTTCCACACCTATTCAGGGTATAACCTTCTACAAGAGCAATAATGGTTCATCTTTGGATATCTCTACTGGAGTTGGCAAAGCAAGCTATCTGAAGCTAAAAATCAGCTGATCCCTTTAATGGGGATCTAGGATTTCAAATTGTAATGTTCAGCTGCTGTTTTCCCAAAATCACATAAGCTGTCCCATTCTTCACAGCTTGACTCCCTGTGAGAGTTCAAAGTCTGGTGTCTTCAAGTGAATTTCTGTACTTCAGCCAGCAAGTGATAACACACAATTGTTACAGCATATGAAGTTTCAACAGGATGAAAATTAGCTAAGGTGATGGATAAATGTTGTCATCCTTCTGGGACAGGATGACTTACTTGAGCACGTGATAGTTCTAGTAAGAATTAGGGCGATGGCCTGTCACCAGCCAAACTCACTAGCTAAGGTGCCTTCTGGTACAAGTTCCTGATCCATTCCCAATCACTCTAGCTATGTTTAGGGTTAATGTTCACATACAAGTCAATGGCTCTAACCTAAAGCCAGTTAAAATGGGTATTGTTGAACCTGTGATTTATGCAGTTGTAGAATTAGAACTAGAATTAGCCGAGTAACCTTTCACTTCCACTCTAATGATGAAAGTGATCGTGATAAGGGGCTTCTTTGCTTGCCTTCAAAACCATATTGCAGGCAGATCTCTAGTTCCTGGCATTTTGGTTGTGATTGCCTCCTGTGGCTCAAGTCTTCTTGACCTAATCCTGTTCTGTCACATACAGTGTCAGTGCACCATTAATTCTGTTCTGAGATGCTCCGTTCCTTCAAGTGTGCTTGCAGTGATGCACAGCTGTACAGAGTAGGACAGAGATGACCTGAGAGCTCCAGAGGACCAGCAAAAGTTGATGGGAAAACACATCATAGTTGTGTGTGATGTACCCTGTACTCTGATGTTTTTCACAGTAGATATGTATTTTCTGTACAATAACCTGAGATTTGAGTGTCGTTCTGAATCTGTACCTTCAGCTGTCTATCACTGGCTTTTTTATATTAGCTTGCCTCTGCTTTTCATCCAAGACAACTATGTGAATTTGAATTAGTATCCTGATCTAATCGTGCTTTTCATAATAGACAGTTCTAGAATAGAATAACAGAATCAATGAATGTAGCCACGTGGCTTTCTATGCTGTGTGTTTCTGCTATAAGTCTGTTTGGTACTGCTAAGTATGGAAGGATGTGAACATTTGAGTGACTTTATTCTTTGTGATCCTTCTGTGATCTACATCAGTGGACACTAAATGACATAAGAGGCTTAAAATATGCCTCAGATTCTTCTGCAACTTGAGAGCTATAGATATCTGTCACCTTCATCACAGACTTGAGAACAGTTTATAATTTCTGTGAAAGTGCAGCCTTTCATGCAGAAATGTAAGGAAAAAGAGGCTGTATTACTGAATTGCAAATGCAGAAACTTATTACAGTAGGGAGTGGTGGAAAGGGTCTCTTTATGAGACTGGTGAGAGGTATTCTCAGAGGTGTTATTTCCTCAACATGGTACTTCTGAAAACAGTAGGATTTTGGAAGTGTGGAGAGGACTTTGTGTGACATCCTCTTATTTAAGTGTTCATTTAAAAATTTACTTCATGTATTCCAATAATGCACTTGCAACCTGTGACCCTTCATGAGGGTTAATGCTGCACCTCAGCTCTTGTTTGCCTTTGTCTCTCTCCAGCTGCTGGTTTCTTAGAGCAGCTTTCAGCTATGAAAGATTTTAATTTTGCTGCTCCATCTCAGTGGAGTATCTCATAAATAAAATGTCCTGGTAGTTTGGTGTCATAGATGCAGAATAAAGTCATATACTGTGAGTTAACTTTTATCATAGTATTAGATCCCTTGTTGACTTGCACTTCATGAATTCTATAGCCGTGGCTACAGAGTTATACTACATCATGATTGTGGTCAAAAGGTGAACTTCTTAGCACACATTCTTCAAATGAAATCTCTCTCCTGGAAGATAGAAGTCAGTTTGTTAATGCATAACAAAAAACAAACCTAGAAAACAACTCATAATACACAACTTTTTCTGGCAACACTGAGATCAGATAGCTGATCAGCTGGTCCATCTTTATAGTACCTCAGTAATTTTTCCCTGTATTGCAAGACACCAGTGAGTTTGTTTTTTCCGGCTCTGTGCTTTAATTGGCGGTCCATCTGCCTCTTTTCTGCTGCTCTAATCTGTGTCATCCTCTATCGTTGTACCTTGGCACAATGAAGGCTGATAGGTAGTTGATGCAATTAACATTTGAATGACCCACAGGCAATCTCTTCTGAAATACTAGTCCTGTGCAAAGACCCCCACAAAGGTTCCTAAATTGGTGGCATTGATTTTGATGCAGATAAATGCTTCTCTGAGATAAAGGAGGTTTAGTTATGTCTAGCTAGATGTCTTTTGAAAGTGGAGGATAAGTAGTGTTAAGAGAAAGCCATTAACATACGAATTTATGTGATGGAAAAGGTTTTGTGTGTTGTTTCCAGTTAGCCTTTCCCTCACATCCTAAATATCAACTTCTGCAGTGAGTCTGAGCGGTTACTCATCCCCGTTTTGATGTCTGCTCCTGCTGTACACTGTCATATAATAAAAGCATAAACAGAAAGCGTCAGGGTACTCTCTGTGCTGGAATGGAATAACTTTAATCTGGCTGTCTGCTTATAGTGCCCTGCTTGCTCTATGTCTCTGTTCACTTGCATCTTCCACGTAGCAAGAAACATGCTTTGCGGTCACAAACACTTCTCTTTTTACATCTGTGAACAGGTACAGTTTGAATTCTTTGGCTAGGACATTAGGAGTGCAAAGCACTAGCGATTGTAGGGCAGATGGAATGAACTTGCATCAGAACCCTTATAAGATGTTATCCCCTATTTGATTCTAGAGGCTTAAGTACTCTCAAGGCTTGAGTGATTCCAAAACCAGTTTAATTTCTGAAATAAATTTTGTGTATCACTGTCTATGTGGAAAGAACACCTCTTCACACCTGAGAGCTGGAGATTTTCCATAATTCTCCTGAACAATTGAACAATAAGGGTGAGCTTTAAAACCTGCTGTTGCTCAGTTCTTTTTGTTCTTGTCTTTTCTTTATGCTTTTGTAACTCAAGCCATAGTTCATCACAATCTGCTAAGTCTGGGAATGTGTTAATTGAGAGGGGTAGGAGTCAACTGGAAATAAGAATCCACAGCTGTGTGCACTATGGGAGGTATTTACACTAATTTTTGGGGCATCTGACTTGTGAGACTAAGCTTCCTGTATAGTTAGCAGAGAAAAAAAAGCTTCAGCTCTGATTCACCACCTGAAGTGAGCTGAACTGAGGTGCTCTGAATCTTCAGTGTATTTAACACTGATTATATAGGGAGCTTCAGAAGAATGCTTCTCTGGTGTGGATACCTTAGGTGTCTGAAATTAGACAGACTACATCCTGCTCTGATGGTTGAGTACAGAAAGGATGTTACTTTGAAGAGGTCTTCGTTCATCACTGCAATGATGGGTCAGAGTGCACCCACAGCAAAACTAGGAGAATTAAGTGATGAACCAGAAAGTTATGCTGCTATTCGGAGTGGCTTTCATAGACTGAGAAATGGACCAACAAATTCTCATGAAGTTCAGTGAAGAGAGATGCCGAGTCCTGCACCTGGGGAAGAATAACTCCATTCGCCAGTACAGGCTGTGGACCTGCTGTCTGGAGAGCAACTTTCCAATAAATGACCTGGAGGTTCTGCGGACAGCAAGCTGAACATGAGTCAGAAGATGTGCCCTTGCAGAAAATAAGGCCAACAGTATACTGTGTTGAATTAAGAAGAGCATTGCCAGCAGACTGAGGGACTTGATCCTTCAACTCAGACCTAGTAAGGCTGCATTTGTAGTGTCTTGTCCAGTTCTTGACCTCCAGTGCAAGATGGCCTGGGCATACTGGAGTAAGTGCAGTGAAGGGCCATAAAGATGAGTAAGGATTTAGAGTGACTTGAGTGGAGAGGTTGAGAGAGACTCAACTTGGGACTCCTCAGCCTGGAGAAGAGAGGGCTTGGACTGGATCTTGTCAATGTGTATAAAGGAATGAAGAGAAGGGAGACAGACTCTTTTTGGGGATGCGCAGTGAAAGGACAGAAGGCAATGGACACAAATTGAAATTCCGTTTGAACTTAAGAAAACTTTTTCTTATTGTGAGAGTGGTCAAATGCTGGAACAGTTTGCCTGAGATTATGGGGTTTCTGTCTTTAGTATCCAAGTTTGGCTGGAGATACTTCCCAGTAACCTGCTGTAATTCAACCTGCTTTGAGAAGGGGGATGGTATAGAGCATCTCAGAGGTCCTTTCCACTCTAAATCTTCAGTGATTCTCTAAATTGATTGAGTGCACAGGAACAGTGAAATGATACTGGGGTTCAGTGTAGATGAGAATAGAGGTTTTTCTAGCTATGTTAAACACTGCATCTCAGGAGTAGATTGCACGTATTGGGATTGTCTCCTATTCCTGTTGTAAAACCTTGTAATGGCTGTTACTGCAGATGACTTCTGGCTCTTTCAAGGTTTGTCCGAGAGTGCAGATGTTACTGGAGAATGATTTGTTACTTATTTTCCATGAGTATATAATTATTTTGCATCAAGAGTCTCATTTTCTGTTCCTTTTGGTAACTGAAAGCTGAAAACCCCTCTATTGCCTGCCTATGTAGCATAAGTGTCCATAGAAAGACTTGTTCTGGATCAGTGGCTGTACATTATGAGCATAATTTACAGTTTTTATTTGCAAGTGAGATTAGAATGAGCACAACTCTTCTGATCAGAGTGAGTGCAGGCCACTTCATTTTACAGGATATTCTTGATGAGGTCTGAGGTGTCAGGGGATTTTTGACTAGTGCGACTGCACTGAGATTAGCCACTGCACTGAGATTATCCGTAGTGAAAGATCTGCATTTACTCGTGCGCCAGACGCTGTGCGCCAGAAGCTGTCTGTGACTGGCTGCATTTCAGGACTTGTGGAGATGTTTACTGCTGCTCCATGAGAGAAATTGTTAGAGCTATGTGTACGACTGACCTCCCCATGAGAAAGTCATATTTAAGGGTTAAAAGGTCCCAAATACAGAGCACTGAAGTAGTAGTTAAAAGTTTTACCAATGCCTGTCACAGAAGAGCTGGTGGTGCAATTGCAGGGTTGTTGTTACCAGCACTTCATAGGCTTTCATATGCATTTGTAGGACACTGTTCAAATGGGAACAGAGTGGTACTTAAAGCTATGAATTAAGCTGAAACAATAGGGAAGATTTTAGACAGTTAAAGCACTTTTGGAATTACTCTAGGCCGAAGGCAAGATGTATTTGCAGTCTCCTGCTGTTGGCCTTTCAAAGAACCAGGTGTTTGGGGTCTGGGATCGATCCACTTCTTTCAGTAGATAGTAAAATCTGGAGTGTGACAGTGGCAATCGCATTCTGTTTATTTGGAGGGCTGATCTTTCCTGCATTCCCTTTGTTCCCAGTGATGATCCAAGCAATGGTACCATTGTGGCTAAGTGAATATTATTACAGCCCAGAATGAGATGAGATACCTTGGGACAAATA
This sequence comes from Neopelma chrysocephalum, assembly GCF_003984885.1. Classification (NCBI taxonomy): domain Eukaryota; kingdom Metazoa; phylum Chordata; class Aves; order Passeriformes; family Pipridae; genus Neopelma; species Neopelma chrysocephalum. Next base: position 17,265,820 of record NW_020897693.1, read on the forward strand.
ATGTGAATCCCATTTGCAGTTTGTGAAGGCTTGTTTTGGGCAATGTGGAGACTCTGAAAATGGCTTTGGGGAGCTGTCCCTGAACCAAGAGAATATGAATTCTTCTCGTGATGACATAATGCTAAGGCCTTACGTAGGCAGGTAGTAGCAGGGACTATGAAACTGCTATCTTTTTATATGGTCTTATTGATACCATTCCAGATGATGTTCAAATCCATGTGCAACTCTTTGTGTCTACACTTCAGGACTGAAAATAGCTGAAGGAAGAATCAGCTGAGGAAAACTTCCACTGTGGAAGGACATAAGTTTAATGTATTTAGCTAATCAAAGAAGTAGTTGGTAGTTGTTGTTACTTGGTTGGTCTGGGTATATCTCTGGGGGAAAGATTTCTGATCAAGCACCCTTCAATTCAATACACAAAAAGCAGAACCTGATGTCAGACCAATTTAGACTGGAAAAAAATGCCAGATATTTGAGTGGTGGTGTTAGGTTTTTTTTATTTCTTGAAGTACTGCCATATACAGTTCACCGCTTACTTTGTGGTAGCTGGTGGTTGAAACAGGTGTTTTTTCCAGTACATGAAGTGTTTCAACTAACAAAATTGTTGCCTAGTCTCAAGGGGAAGTTTATGATCATAGTACTGGTCTTGAAGTTCCTGATATATGTACAGGAGTCTTCATAGGGTGTCTGCAGTGGTCCCAGTGCGGGAGAGGTTCTACTCACCGTTGGCATCATGTCACAAGCTATTGTCTGTTCCAGTGCATGATGGAAGTGAGCACTGAATCTGAGAAAGCTTGTATAATGTATTTGCTGATGCAAACTGTCCCAGTAAGCCTTTCTTTGTACTGGTGGCTGGGAAGCTAAAGCTGCCTTTGAGATTCAGAAAGGCATTGGAGAGAGATGATGATGTTCTTGAAAGTGAAGGGTGCAGGCTGATTCCTTTTGTGTGCATTGTTAAAGTGATGAATTTCTACATATCATTATATCAGAAGGGGTAAGGCTTTGCAGAAGTACTCATCTTTTTGTGGGCGATGAGGGCCCCTTGGGGACCTGTTCTCTTTGTGGGTGGTAAAGCTCACTTAACTGTAAAAGTATTTTCCCACAGCTTGCTGCCTCCTTTTAAAAGGGTGAAAAAATAATAAAAAAATTACCCATTCTCCAGAGCGCAGAGGGGAGGCAAGGACCCGTGCAATCTGCTGTGCAGAGGGGTAGGAATTCTCAGAGGCCTGCCACATTTGGCCGTCATCTTTGAAGAGAATAGTCATGATTTTTGCTTACGTGTTTTATATGGGGGGGGAAAAAAACCAACACCACAAAGCAAACCCTGAGCTAGATTTGCTACGCCTGATGAAGAATATATTCCTAGGTGTTTTTATAGCCACCCTGGCACAAAGATGGAGGAAGCTCTTGCTATGGCAACATAGTTGTATGTTGTATAAGGGATCTGATAAAAATGCTGTGTGCCGATCTCCGTCTCCCTTTCACAGGTAGATAGGATTGTACCATTGGATGCTTTTTTTAAATTGAGCATTAATGTATCAATCTGTTATCACCTAATGTATATAAATTAAAGGTTGTGTTAGCTATTCGATTCTGCAGTGGTAGTTTTCTCTCCATATGGTGTTGTTACCTTAGCTGGTGCTGTTGATTTTGTGCTTCTGGCTGTTGGTTTTCCTTGATTGCGGGCGAAGATGGATGGAAAGGTTTTGCAAGGTTAGTGACAACTTGCATGCCTCTTCAGAGTTACTTTTGACTTCTGGGTTTACCTTAGTTGTGTGTTTTACTTAACTTGAGCCACACGGAGAAGTTGCCCTCTCTGTGTGGAAGCTGGAGGAGTTTTAGAACATGCCTTTGGCAAGGGCAGAGCCTAGGCAAATAAATTTAGGCTGTGGACTTTCCCCAAAACATAAAGGCTGGATTTGTCAGTGGTTTGGGTTTGTTAAAAATGTGGAAGGTGTTAAGTGTCTTGCTCAAAACAGGGAAATTCTTGAAGAAAACCGAGGAAAGAAGCCAAATGGTATTTGTGCAATAAAAAATACAGGCCCTAATCAGGATGAGAGCACTAGCTTTTAAAGTCATCACTGCAGAACTCAATCAAAAGTAAATGCAGGCAGCAGGAGATTTTGAACACTAGAAAATATAAACAGGATCCAAAGCTAGGGGTGTACATCATGTATGTCTCCCTCCATGCCCTGTGCTTTTTTAAATTAGTGTATCCACCACCTCTGGAATGGAGCTGAAGAGGGAATGGTCTTCAGTGTCTGCAGGAGCTCAGAGCTGGTTTTGAACTAAGCAGGTGCTACAAGCCAGTGCTATTGAACGAGGCTGTATTTTGCTTTCTTGAGCAGTAGTTGATACAGTCTCCAGTTGAGCTCAGTGTGGGCTATAATTCAGCAGCCCTGGCAGGCAGGAGTTACGTTTCTGAGAGTTGAAAATGAGCAGGAGCTGTGAGCCAGCCTCTATACATATAATTGTTCTGGGCTCTAAGTCCTGCTGAGCTCCCTGGTAGTCTGGCTTCTGAGTTGCACTCTTGCTGATCTGGGAACCAGGTTCACATCTCTTCCCCTTTGTTCAAGCACTGCCTGAAACTATGTACAATTTCAGCTGTACCAAGCTGCTTCAATCCATTAGTTTTTGCAGCAACAAGTGGGAAGGCGTACCGAGGTGTGGCTTATGACCCATGAGATAACTTCAGGGCTGGCAGCAAAAACAGAGATCAGTGTGGAATAAGTTGTGGCGATTGTCATAATCGCTCGTTTGTCTCTTTCAGCATCTTTGGGCGTGGTTAGGGTGGTAATGGTAGGGGGGTGGCAGTCATTCGCATAAGGCAAGGGAGGAGTAATTGAAGAGTCAAAAATATTATTACCTTTTCTAATAAAGAGATGATGATGATGACAGTTCTAGTCCTGAGCTTTGTCCAGGAAGGGGGTCACTAGAAGTAGAGCAGCTTCAGTAGTAGTTGAGAGACGGAAGGTGTACTGGAGGGGAAAAAGAAAAGTGACTGCCAGGAGTTCATAGGATGCAGTTTGAGAAATGAGAAGGACATATGGGGGTAAATGCATTTCCTCTTCTCACCCTAGACATCCAGACATGATCCAGAGTCTCTGGGAAATTTAGAGATGCCAGAAGTTAATGCATATTTGTATTGTGAGAGGGAGGAGCAGAGCATAGAAATGTTTACTGACAAAAGTCAAGGGATAGAAACTGACACAGTAAAATCATAGAGGCAGGTGAAGTGCTTAGAAGGGTTGAGAACATTCTTGTGTTATATGATAGGAGGAATTGCAGGAGGGTAAGAGAAGATAAGGTTGAAAGGATAGAGGAGGTAAGGTCGCTTGGTAATTTTCTTATAAGCAACTGAGATTCTGCACATAGACAAATGGAGGCTGGAGGAGGGGAGGGTTTGAGGAATGAGTCAAAGGTGGTGATGAGGCAGCTGGGATTGCAGGCGTGGGTTTCAGTTAAGCTGGAGAAACACTTTGTCTCCTTTCAAACAATTGTTCGTATTAGCATTCATGGTGTGGGCATGCATGCACCCATCCATGTGATGTCTCCTGGTGTGCTGCACACAGAAGTTGTTTGAGGATCTTGTCTTTTGGTTCCTGATAGACCAACCAAGCCAGATCTCAGACTTCTCTGAGATGCCATAGTAGAAGAGAGAAGTCTAGTGGAGGGAATGGGTCTGGTGATGGTCTTCATTAGAGAGTTGTCTTGCAGTAGATGATGGAATGGGTACTGATATTGGGGATGGCTCAGGCTCAAAATCTGGTGAGGATCATGACTGGGGGAAGGAGACAAATACCCAACACGTACATATACACTCCCTTACCCCCATTATGAGAATGCTGAAAAGCATAAAGGAAATCCAAAACTACTTTACCAGAGTGGAAGGTAAAGAAGACACAGGAAAAGAGAGTGGAGAGGAGGCAAGTAACTAACAGTGCTTACAGACTGGAAATCATAGCAAGATGAAATGAGAGGGAAGGGCTGATGGTAAACACTGGAAGGCATTAAGTTGTGATAGGGAGGGACTCAATAACAAAACTTAGAGAAAGAGCTCATAGGCCACATGGAATGAGCAGATTTGCGAAGACTTTGAAAGGTAAAGTGAGAAAACATTTCACTGAGAACTTTATTGGATTCTGTTTCTGGAAGGCATGGAAGGGGTGCAAGAGGGAGAGTATGTGTCTGTCTTCTCCTGGCCCAACTTGACTGATGAGGTTTCACAGAAGAACCCTCATTCATAGATACGTGCATGTCTGTTGACACAAGAAACAGGGAAAGCTGAAGACAAAGTCCTGTCATAACTTCTCTGCTTGCAAAGAAAATAGCTGTAATTGAATGTCAGTCTCTCTGCTCCTGTGATTTTAGTGAGCTACTGCCTAACTTCTGCTGTCTTATGACTTGTGAGGCCTAATAAAATTGGCATTTGGGACTGTAATTTTACACTGAATGCTAAGACTGAGAGGCTGGCCTGGAGTGCTAATCATCTTCTAGAATGTACCACTACTGGTTCTTTGATCTCGTAGGAGCTGGACCTCTGTCTCTGCTGCTGTGAGGATGAGATTTTTTAACCTTTCACCAGTTTCTTTTTAGTTTGTGACCCCCTACTTCCAGTAAAGCGTGGCCTGCTCCAAATCTTTTTTTGTGTATAATTTAAAATTTTACCATAAACTAGTAAATTGTGATTCCCCTATTTTGACCATGTGAATTTCCCTACATTCTTGCTCATAAATGCTGTATGGAAGAGCTGTGGTGGTTATTTTGTACAGCAGCTTCTTGAACAGGTCTGCTTAGCATCCTCTGGAAGCATTATGAGCTAATTCAAGATGGATTAAGGTCAAATCTGCCCTAAAAAAGAAATAAAACCCATCTGAAATATCCATCCATTGTGTAGCGCAGGGCCTGCATGCTGAGTAGCTAAGAAGTACTTCTGCTGCCTTAGTTTTTCTGTATGTGGCTTTGAGTTTGACTTTTAATACTTCTTAAAATAATGTGATGAGGTGTTAGTCTCTTTTCATCTTGTAGTCTCTGTTGTAATTGCAGTGGATTGGACCTGTCTGGGTTCAACTGAGCTGTGAAACAGATTTGCAGAAGTCATTGCAAGGTTATGAGTTTGGTCAAACTTCTTGGTGGAGTCCTGCTGCCTTCTGGGAGGTCTGATGCTGCATCTGTGTTCCAAATGTTGCATGGTTACTTTCCTGTTGTTACACATGGTCCATCAAGGTGTGGACTAACATGCTTTTGTCAGTCCTGCTCTACATGCACTGGGATCTGGGTCATCCCTTGAGCCTGAATTGGCTCCATGTGGAGATCCCTGTGAGTCACTGAGATGCTGCAACGTGCTTGTGCATTAAAGCTAGTAGCAATAAGGAATGTATCTGGTTTCCATTGCTGTCATCTAGATCATGCCAAACCACCCTCAAAACTTCCTCCATCAGAAAGGGTTCAGAACATTGCGAGAGCCAAGTACTTCATTTGCTATGTGTTTCTTTTACTATGTTCTTTTTCAGTTGGAACAATGTGGTCTCCCCATTATGTTCTTCCAGCCTGGGCTTCCTCCTTTGCATCTCACCATACTTTAAATTTATAAACTGCCTTCACATGAGTTGAACTACTGTTGAATTTTGTGTTTTCTCAGCTTTCTCAGTTTTCTTCTTTTTTGGCTATCTCTCTGTTCTCTACCCAGAAAACAGTATGAAGCAGTTCTCTACCCAGAAACAAGTATGGCTGTTTACTTTCCAGTTCCTGTCCTGTCTTCTCTCCTTGCTCTTTAGATTGGGGATACCTTGTAAATTGTTCTCTTAAGTGATGTCTTTCCAGCTTAGTATTGGTGTATTGTATTGTTAATGCTGTATTCATCGTTAACCCTATGCGAGGTTAATGTCTGTTTTCTTTGGAGACACAGTGACTGCAGGACATATGGGTCTGACAAGAGGCTCTTAATGAATACATGTTAAAATACATTTTATAAATTCTGCCTGTCTGCTCTTTGTTTGCCCTAAGACACTTTGTTAGTTTATGGAGTTTGTTTGTCAGGACCTCCCCCTAGATTAATGGAGGTGCATTTTTCTCTGAGGGCACATGACTTCATCTTAACCTGCCTAGATGAGTAAAAATTCAGAACAAATATGTATTTCCTCGGCTGAACTGTCCTGCTCACAGGATGACTGTGGAATGTAATCAAGCATTGAGGGTGTTTAGCTTAGTTCTCTGTATTGTGGTGATTGCTTAGTCTGTGTCACTAAGCTGATGCAGCATTTCCATTGCAAGTTTGGATGAACAAGGCTTATGCTGTAATACAGCAGTCCTGAAATGTGTTTAAGGATAGTAATAGTTTTTGTAAGTCTTCCATTCACTGGCAAGTACAAGCCTTTGAATGTGTTTCTGTGCTTGGTGCTTTTATTAATACTGCGTACTGCTATTTCCACAATGAAAAGTGGCTCCAGTGTGGAAGCTTGTTGTACTGATACACAGTTAAATCTCCAGAATTCAAACCCTTCCAGGGAACATACTGCTTCTTGGGTTAGTGAAAGTTTGTATTTTTGCAATGTGGTGGTTGATAAGGCGTGCATGTGCTCTACAAAGATACTGCTGAGGTTTTTTTCTCCACTGCAGATGGGTGTTTTGGCATAAGACACGCACATTTCAAGTTGTGCTAAGCACACATTCTTGCAGTAAGAGCTGCAGAGGCGGTAGCAGGCATTTGGCTTGCTGATTTGTTTGGATTAATAGGATTTCATGTAGTTAAAATGCACACTCACAATGGAAAAGGCTTTTCTGTGTAAAGCAGTTTCACTTGTTATTTTTGCCTCTATTCTACATCTGTCTGTTGGCATAGCTATATTGGTTAGATGGGGAGTGCTGTTACAACATTATTTGGGCTTCTTCTCAGGAGAGGAATCACTTAGTGTGAACTAAAACTGTGGCCACACTAACTTATGAGCTATGGAGTTGATGATAAAGTATAACCTGACTGGAATATGGGCTGGAGTTGGCAAGGGTCTTGGCAAATAGTCTCTGTAAGAAAATCTCAAGAAATTGCAAGACCTCTGAATTAATGAAAACTGTATACAAAAGTTTTTGGCAAGACTGGATTAGTCTGATACTGTGTTAGCATCTATGTTAGATGAGTGAACTGGAGTAGACCTAGTAGACTGTGTGGTGTGACAACTGTGGAGGACACAAGCCTTGGGTGGTAAGAATATTCTGATTAGGCAATAACAGCAACCCGCTAAAGAAGTTTTTTGTTGCTGCAGTGGAAATACTCCTCTGAATCCAGACAAACACTGCTAGATCAGAAAGTTAACTTCTTTAATGCTTGTTGGAGGCAAAAATGTCTTAATGCAATACTGATTCAGTTTCTCAGTGCCTGTGATACTGGCTGTGGCACTGCTAATGGAAAGGCCAGCTGTGGATGTGCCAGTGGGACCTTACAAACTTTTTCTTCAGTAAGACTGCTGGTGTTGGGGTGCAGATCAGCAAATGACCCTGACAAGCCAGACATTTAGCTTTTTTGTTTTGACATATAGAGGCAGTATTTGAGGACTGCCTACTTTGAGTCAGGTCGCACAATGAGTTCAGAATGTGTTCTTGGACTGGAAGGGCCATTTAGGCAGGGGAGGGGAAGTCTGGGAGGCAAGTCCCCGTTCCTTTATAGCTACTTTGTGGAAGGTTGTCCTTATGTTCTTCATAAAGGCAACAAAGTGAGGTGGGAGCTTTGGAAACTCAAGAGCTTAGTCTCTGGTGCCTGCTCACAGCTGCTTGGTGGAAGGATACCCCCTTTGACTAGTCTCTGCAAGACTTTCCATCTGAGGCAATTAGGATTAGCAGGCACATTTCATGCTCTGAAAAGTCAGAAAAGGAAAGAAAAAGGAGTTTTACAAAAGGAAATGCCTGCCAGGCACAGATTTTGCTCTGGTTTTGTGCAGAGAATGAGCGCAGATGTGGAGGTTAAAAAGCGGACTTCCAACAGCATTTAATGAAGGGCTTGGTAATGATGCAAGGGACTTAGTGATGGGAGAGAGCAGAAGCATAGCATTCAGTGACAACAGAGCAGAGGCATCGTAAGAGGCAGAGTTAGCAGAGGGAAAAACCCCGGGTGACACACAGCACAGATTAGGTATTGAGACCTTCCTAGTTCATGTTCACAGGGATTTTGTTAAACTTAAATTCTGGCAGGAGAGATGTGGCCTTTTGATTTGGAGAGTCACCTACTATTTCTGGAACCTTACAAGGGAGGAGGGCTGTGAATATGCCCTCATATGTGAGTTCGGAGGTAAAGGAAATGAATACACGTTTCTTTAGACACTGCAAAATTCAGCTGTTTTCTGCCTTTTCATCTAGCAGTGTGTCTTGGCCAGTGTGTCTTGACCTCATTTGCTGCCCTCTTCCCCCTCCCCCCCCCCGCCCTGATTAATTTGCAAAAACACTTTTCTCTTGCAGCATCAATTGCTTGGGAGCTGATTTCAAATATATTATCTCACTGACTTTTTTAGTAGATTGGTATGGACCTCCAGATGCAGAATATCTGTAACCCATATTATTGTTTCTCCTCACACTGACAAGATAAAGTTGTCTTTATTTCCCCAGTATTTTCTGGTAAATAGGGTTCTGACTCCCTCACCAGGGCAGTAGCTTGATGGCTCTTATACCTGATTCTATAAGTATCAGAGGATTTTATGATGTATGGAATAACAGAAATTATGAAGAAGGTGTAAATCCTTTTCTCCAACCATTTACTCATTGTTTTATGTTAGAGTTTCTTTATGCATACAGACAAATCATATAAAAGGCTGAAAATACACAGAAAAGGTCAAACGAAAACATTAGTTAAATGAAATGCGGATTGGAATATATTTTTAGTGCTTGAATATTTTCCCTAAAAGGCTATACTGAAGGAAACATGTTTTACTGCTTGAATCATATGGTAGTATGAGGCATGCTTTTAACACATACCGCTATCACATGGAAATAAGGAAAGGATCTCAAAACAAGCGATAATGTCTGCAGAAACTTCCTTTAACAGCTCCGGCAGTTAGCTGATAAAAGACTCCAGCCTTGACTACCCTTCCCAGCAAGGGGCCTAAAAGAAAAAAGAGAAATCTTGTTTGACCACCCACTTCTCAAACAACTTGCAAATTGTTTCAGCCAAGGGTAACAGATGTTTCTTTCTGTTTCCATAACCTTTTCCTGTCGAGCTCTTTCGGTGATACAGCATCTCAATTTGTAGGAAAATTTCCCTTGGCTGTGTAGCCTGATGACATTTATTTCCACCCGAGTGCTTCATGGAGCACTTCCATCTCTTTACATGCCATTCCAGTACTGTACGCAGCATCAGAATTACATGAGTTTCATGCTGGTCCCTAAACAAGTGGGTTTTTTTCTCCTTTAAAGGTGTATGCATGCATGCTGTTACATAGTGTAAAACAATCGGTGTAGTGGACCCTTTGCATGGTCCACTGCAGCTAACAGCATCATAAATGACAAATGAGAAAACTAACATCTGATCATAAAGATTTTCTTATAAAGAAGAAAATAGCACTTAACAGTTTCATTTGAGTTGTACAAATGTAAGAGCACCGCTAAGGCTTGCAACTCTGCTTCTTTTGCAAGCAGCATTTTCAGTTTTCTTTTGAATTGTATTTACTACCCTACAAGAATGAACTTACAAACCATGCATAAGCTAAATAATTACATATCATTAATAACATATGACTGTTAACTTTGTGTTCAATTGCCGAAGTCAAACTCTCACTTCCCGTTCATCCCTTCTCCTTTCTAGCAGTTGTTGAGCAGTTATTTTCTCTCAATTCATCATTGAGGTGAGGACTAAGACACTGTGGTATGCCCATGGTTCCGATGGTATTTCTCTGTGTGTTTTGTTGTTGTTTGTTTGTGGGGTTTTTTAATGGCATGAGAGATTATGATTCTTACAGATAAATAGTGTGCAAAAATTGTCTTAAATGCTGTAGACTTTCATTGTGGTATGGCTGTACTTGAGGTGATGATTGGTAGTGATTTGGGAGGTAGAAGGAAGGAATTCTATGATTCTGTGAATTCCTTACAGTTTATTTGTTTGGGATTTTTTCTGTTCAGCTGTGCATATCTGATATTGAATGGTTGGAGAAAGTTCTTGGCAGGTTGGAGACTTAGACCATGATCAGTTGCTAACAGAAGCTGAGAGGCTTGATGTAGCTACAGCAAGGAAATTAAAACTGCTTGTTCTTTATTGGTCACCCTGAGTAGGATGATGGCTTCCTGAACAGTGACGTTTCTTGCTCCAATGTGTATATGCAAAGGCTGTGATAAGACACCTTATTTTTCATCAAGTACATGATTTTCCTCATCTGCGAGGTTCTATGTGAATATTACTAGCTCAATTCTTGCTGGTTCTGGAAACTCACCATGCTATTGCATATCTGATTTTCCAACTTCTGTGTGTAGCTGGGTGACATGAGCAGGGGATCTCTATCCTGTGAACAGCAACAGAGAAGCCTGAAATTACCAGTTTGCTTGGTGAGGTGCAAATAATTCAGATAAGAGGAGATGCATTTGTAAAGGACTGTAATGTCTTCTAGTTTCCCTGAGGGAAAACTGGATCTTCCCATCAAAGAGAAAAGCTTACTAGATGCATTTCTATATTAATTGTTAGATGATCAGACAAAGAAATATAGGAAGATGTCAAGGAGCCATCCTGACTGTACTGGAGATGGAGGCTTTGGGCAGGGCACGTGTTCATTTTTTGTTTGTGTTCCTTGCAAATAAACTGATTTCCTTTTGAAGTCTGAAACTTGTGGCTGAAAAATTCCCTTTTCCATATGATGTTTGCATTGTTCACAATGTGAGTAGAGCCCTTGGGCACTGGACTCAGCTCCTATTAAGACGGTCATCTTTACTTACCAGCTGAGGCCTGCTCAAATTCCCATAGTTGACAGTACTGTGGAACTCTGCATGCTAAGTATTGCCCCTTTTAAAAGGAAATTTTGTAGAAGGAATGAACATGAATGGGAAATTACATTTCTTCTTATTTTATACATGTGCAGTAAAGGAAAATAATAGCTTTTTGAGGGTTCGGTCTTCAAAGGGCATAGATCTCTTAGAGGCTTTCTCAGTTAACATTGAATCTTAAGATCCCTTCAGTGCTTAGTGTATGCCGAACTACTCTTAGTAGCATTTTGTGCATCCATTCATGAAAATCATTTTGCCCACTTCCTGTTTACAGCTTGCTAGTACATTGAAGAACAAGCAAAATAAATTGTTGAAAATACCAGGTTGCTATGCATATTGTTTCTACAGCATTAGTCCAGTTTTAGTTACCTTGGCCACTTCAAAGGCTGTGTCTTCATGGTAGCCTGGAATAGAGATTTGCTGGGACTTGTCAAATTCCTATTTAATGTATTTACTGTGATCAAAGGCAGTTCCCCCAACCAGGTTGCCCCATAAAATACTTCCCGGTCAGAGATGTGTAAGAACCTGTTGCATCTCCACTAGGCTTCAGAGACCAATAATCATTTTGGCTGAATTCAAATTGCTTCAGAACTGGTTGAGAAAAATCTGTTGTATTCTTGCAGCAAAGAGCCTTATCCTTGGTTTATCAAATAAATTTGTCCTGTGTTTTGGACTTCCTGGAGCCTGGATTACAGTAACTCTAGAACATGTAAAACTCTTCAACTGTGATAGATCTTTTCTGCAAGTACAGGATAACCACTGTATGAGCTACAGTTACAAGTGGTTTCATAAAAAGGTAATTACTTTTCAAAGAGATGCAAGTACTAATCTAGGGGGAATTTTATACCAGGGCTAATCACTGCCTCAGACTGAGTCACAAATTAGGTAAGGGGATTCTTCAGCTTCCTCAAGCTTATCTGTAAGCATCTTAATATTTTTTTCACTTACTATGAGGGAATCTGCCAGACACTAAAAACTTAAGAGTAAAGGATCTAGTCTAGAAAAAATTTGAGTTCTGGTTTCTGTTAAATACATGGGAAAGAAATTCCCATAATGTATAGATGTTTCATGTTCTCAAAACTTGTACCCTAAAGTTTGTGTGTAGCTCTGGAGTATTAGTTCTTCAGAGTGTTTGATAGTAGTAGTCCAGAGTTACCCTGCTTTTCACTGAGGGAGTTCTGGAGTGATATGGAAAGTGGTTTTGGACCCCTTATTTCCCTTTCAGTCTAAACTCAGACATTGGTTTGCATGACTTGATTCATAAATGAGCAATAGTTGACTGGCAAAGGTTCATTTCTCCATATGTCAAGATACATTGGATCCTCTGAGGAGATTGAGACTGATGGATAAATATCTGTCACGTGTAGGTGGCCTATAAGAAAAGATTTGAGGATTTTTTTTTTAAGTCTTTGTTAAGACTTTTTTCCCCCCACTCTTTAAACTCTTTTGTCATGTGCTGAGCGGGGGTGGATGGAGATTGGGGTGGTGGGGGGAGGGGAGGGGCTGCTGAAAGCATTTATCTATCTTCATTTCTACCATCACCCAGTGTTTATTACGCAGTGATAGACAGACGCAGGAAAACTGCCAATCAAACCTACGTTCACTGCATTTCAATTGGCCTTTGCTTTGGATTTCAGCATTTTGAAATCTACATCATCTCTGCAGTAAAAGGTCGTTCTGTTCATGAGGATGACAAGCCCGAGACCCTTGGGTACCCACTACAGTCACTCGTGATCCCATAGAACAGTGGAAGACACAGGAATCAGGAGTGTCAGGTGGTTGGTGAGAACAGCTGCTTGTAAGAGCTGATCTGTTGCTGCCCACATTTAAGAAGCTGAAGTGTGTTGTTTTCCTCCAGATTACATACACTGCAACTTGAGAGGCAACAGCACCTTCTGCTCTCATCCAGGCTGAAACCCTGACTGGGCAAAGTTAGCTGAGAATGAGTTCTCATGCTGCGTGGTGAACAAAAGCTCTGCAGTGAGGATTTTAAGTTTCTTAAGTTTTCCACCCATGGTCTCAAATGGTCTTCCTGTCAACCAAAAAGAACAACACAGGTTAGGATAGCATAGTTCTGTGCTGGGGGGTATTTTTCTCCATAAGTTGATTGTCTGAAATGTTTGCATGCTTTTAGTCGTCTTTACTGTAGGACAGTGTATGCATGCATGTGGGAGGTACCTGGCAGGGTTTGTGATACAAATGTTACTTCACTTCACTATACATATAACAAGTGTTATATATATAGATATAATTTAATAATTGCACTGCTCAATTACATAATTAGTATAAGTAGAGATAATTACTTAATAAAAGCATGTAGATCATGGATTTGTGGTTAGTGTTAGGTACATTGGTTTGGAGCTTTTGAGAAATGAGTCAAATCCTTCTGAACATGCACCTTTCACTATGTTCCCTGTGTCCTAATCCCTTTGGTAAAGGTATCCGTTACTTGGAGCATTAGCATTAATTGGTAGCCTTTGCTGGCTCTGAAATTTGTGTGGGACTGTCCTGTAGGTGGGGTGGTACTGCGTTTTTCCATCATTAGCTTCTCCGTGTATAATGTGACTGCCTTCGGAGGTGAAGAGGTTTAAATAAACACCGTAAGTAACCTGAAGGTTACAGGTAAAGGGATGAGAAGATCAGAATCTCCACAGAAGAAAATTCAAAACTGTTTGCCAACTCCTTTTTTTTTATGATACTTGTAGCAGTAGGTGCAGCAGTTGTATGAGCTAGATGAATTTGCTCTTTGCGGAGCAGTTAAATGATGTTGTCAGGCTTCAGTGACGCAGAGGGAGAGCACAGTTATTCTCCTAGGGTATGTTCTTCTCCAGTTTATATTTTATATATATACCCAGTTTGTATAACCTACAAAGGTTATACTCATTGCATAAGAGGTGATGTAACTTTGTAATAACTGTAATAAGATCAATTCCCAAATCTTCGTTCGCGAAGCCTAGCCATGAATGAGATCAATATTCTGGAATTATGTTCCCAGAGTAGAATTCCTGTTGCCTGTCTCTGCAGAGCGTTTTCCTTGCTTCACTCAGTTGCTGTCTTGTTGATGATATTTGTTACTGTTTCCCTGCAGCAAATCCCACTACTTGTTTTCTGTTCTCCACATGAGGGCTGGAGGCAAGATAGCAGAAGAGCAGCCCCTGAGTACTGAAATCCAGACTGCGTAGACTCTAGAGGCTTTGCTTTTCGTCCTTTGTGCTTGGGGATGATCTTGTTTTGCTCTCCCTTACCAAATTCTATTACCTTGAGTTTCTCTGGGTGCCAGCATTTGTGAAGTACAAGGGCTGCAGGTAGGAAGGCCCTAGAGACTGCAAATAGCATGAGATTTTTGACTGTAGTACTATCATCTAAAAACTGTTTCTCCTCACCATTTGTCTCCCTAGGAATCACATTTAATGCATCCAGGCTTTCTCAAATGTATGCTCACTTGAGTTACCAGTGACTGTTGCTTTCTGCCTGGAAAATTAGGTTCTTTGTGATGTTTCTGAGGTATTCTGCTTTGCCTTCTGCTTTGGGCTATTGTCCAAATCCGTGAGTAGTTAGCAAGGGTCATGTCACTTGCCTAGAGTAAGAGCAGCCCTTGCCTGCTGTAGGTTGGACTACCTAGAGCAGCAAAGGGCCAGCTCATAGGTCTTCCTTGCGAATTTTTTGTTACAACCCTTACTATGTGGCAAATACTGTAGGCAACCTGTATCTTCTGAATGAAGTTTACGGTAGTAGCAATGATTATGTCCACAAGCGTGTGTAATTTGCCAAGGCAACGCTTTTCATCAGTATGTATTCTGATCTGCCTTCATAGCTGTACTAAAAGATTTTTGGTCTGTGAAAATACAGCTTCACTAGTATTGATAAGTAAGAATGCATTTACACCAAATGAATTGATTAGGATTTCTGCCTTATGTGTCTGGGTAAGTCTTAGCTCTTATCAACTTTATTTTCTGTCAGAAATGTGTTGCAGGGAGATGCTTTCCTATTAATTTCCTGTGTTCTGTGGCTTACTGGGAACATGTTGCCATTTCTGTAAATAAGGTTTTTTAAGAATCTCTAGAGTTTTGAGTATTGGATTTTGAAAGGTTTTCTATGGTTTTGTCTCCCCAGCTTTTTTTCTGGATAATCTTGTAGAGGTTAAATTGCTAATTATTTCCCCCTTTTCTGTAGGTGCTGTGATTGGGGATGGACAATCAGCTGTGGCCAGCAACATTGCCAACACCACCTACCGACTCCAGTGGTGGGACTTCACTAAATTTGATCTGCCTGAAATCAGCAATGGTAAGCTAGAAACAGCACTGGTACCTTCTTTTAAGTCTGTACCAACCAGAGCTACCATAAGCTCTAGGATATTTCAGAGGCAGTTGTATTTTGCAGGCCTTGGATTACTTGATTGTCATGTTGCATTTGGAACTATAAAATGCTTAGTCTTTTGAGAAAGTTGACTTAAAGCTTGCAGAGCTGTTCCTGCTCTGTCTAGCTTGTGTATTCTTGCTATCAGCAAATCCATGTATAAATGGGGCACTTTTCTGTGAGCATTTTTGTGAGCATATACCATTCTCATAGAATTCTGTTTCCAATCTCTTCATTCTCTTACTTAAAAAGTTCCTAGAGAAATACTGTCTTTATACCTTTAAATTATAACCTGCTAATGAACTGCGTCTGATTTCTCTTAAGTTATTGACATTAGTGTGGATTAAAGTGCTGCAATAGATTGTGGGAATCAGGACCCTGGTCTGTTGCTCACCAGTGTTGGAAGCCCGGGGAAGTAGATGTACCTTCTAGCCATTTGCAAAAGCAGTGATTTGCCCCATTTCTCAGGTGAAAGTTGCTCCTGAGTCAGGAATATAAGCAATATTGCTGATCTTATTTATTTTCTCTTTCCCTTAGACCATAGTTTTACATGTGTTCCATGGCATAAGCTAGCTCTTGCATTGGAAGAGACTTCCTTACACAGGCACAAGCATATTTGGTGGTTGTGGTCAGCTGATCAAAGAATGACATTTTCAGGGCTAAAACTAACTTGACTAGAAAGGCTATTTTAATCCAGAATGGTATCCTGATATAGCTTGCTTACACAGCTGCAGAAATGTTTGTGGCAGCCTGGGATGAAGCTAGGAGGTAGATATTCATGAATGTTTCTTTGTACAGTGATTTTTAGCTTGGGCCATATCTGTGCATATGTGAAATTCATTGCTTGACTTCTCAGCAAAAGCAGATTAGGTTCTGCTTTGAGGGGCTGACTCTTTTTGGGAAAACAGGGATTCTTTTTTCAGAAAGACTTCTGCTTTCACAGGCAGCCATTGAAATGAATTAAGAAAATTCTCCCAGTTCCAGCCCTGTCGGTTCTGCATTTCCAGAAATTACATATCTGACTACAGAGGTCTCTGTGGGGTAGTGTCCTGTTGCTGAAAGGACTCACAAAAGGATTACATGTGGTTGACACTGTTGTAGCAGAGATGCAGAGAAATGAAATCACAGATCAAAGAATGGTTTGGTCTGGAATGGAGTTTTAGAAATCATCTTCTTCACCTCCCCTGAGGGGGAACATCTTTCAATAGATCAGGTTAGTCAAAGCTCCATCCAGTCTGGCTGTCATGGTTTAACACCAGGCAGCCACTTGCTCACTTGTTTACTCCCTATCCCCTCTGGGATAGGGAGTACAATCAGAAAAAGATAAAATTCATGGTTTGAAATAAGAACAGTTTAATAATTGAAATAAAGTTAACAATAACAATAGCAAAAATAGTAATGAAAAGGAGGGGGAGGGGGGAGAGAGAGAGGAAGAGGGGGCAGGGGGAAGGGTGTAAGAATAAAACCCCAGAAAACTAAGTGATGAATAGGACAATTACCACCTGCTGACCGATGCCCATCCAATCCCTGAACAGTGATTGGTCGCTCCCTGCCAACTCTCTTAGTTTATACACTGGGCCTGATGCTCTATGGCTGGAAGATCCCTGTGAACCGTTTAAGTCACCTGTCCTGACCATGTTTCCTCCCAGCTGCTTGTGGGCATCAGTGCTCAGGGCAAAGTTTTGCAACATGGCAATACTTTCAGTGGTCCTGCGAGACTCTGGAACAGAATAAAGATGAAGTCAGAGGGGGAAGCAACTTAAATCCTTTGGGAGTTCTCTGCAAGTTCTAAAGCAGTTGAAGAGTGCTTCAGCTGCTCATAGCTTATTTTTTGACCTCATCTGGCTGTTGAGGAGGCAGCTGCTAATTAGAAAAAAAAAAAGGCAAGCATAAGATGTTTGTTTATAATTTATAGAATCCCGTAGAAATTAAGAACCATCTGCTGCTCAATACATCAATATTTCAATCTTTTCCCTCTCCCCTACCAGGATGCTTTTATTCTGAAATAGCTTCCAATTAGCTGGGTATGGTTTCTGTTGTTGTTGTGCCTTTCTTGCAGGCCACACTTCTGCTACAAGTCCGTCCCCAGCCTTTCTGACTCTCCACATTGTGCTACATAGTACTTGGCTTGTCCATCTTGTCTTATTACCATTTGGAAATACTCAGTTTTACTTTACTTCTTTCTTTTTGTGTACTGAGTCCAATTCTGGCATATCTAGACTAGTTAGCCTTATCTCCTTCTGCTAAGGTCTAGTAGGGTTGCATGAAGATGTAGCAGCTGTGCTCATCCTAAACCAGGTATTTGCCAAGCTTGCCTAGCCACAGAACAAAAGCAAGCTGCAAGTTTGCCAGGGGACATAAATTAAAGATACTGCGAAGTTAAACATATATTAGCGGAGAGATGGGTTGGAGGAGTTTTTTCCTGATTCTTCATGATATTGGAAATAAACTATTTGCCAAGTAAAGCGTGTGACCTCAGTATCTCCTTTTTTTTCCCCATTGTTTCCTATAAATCAGAGGTAGTTCTGTGAGGGAATCTGCTTACACAGAGGGGGCCGTTGCATGTCCTAGGACTGACTTGAGCTACAAGTGGTTTGGGAGTTCAGGCAGATGAAATGATGCAGCTGGAGTTTGAGACTGCCTGCCAGCTCCACTCTCCATCAAAAAAATGACTTTGTGGCCAAGCTCTATCTTTGAGCAGCTCTTCTTCCTGTTACAATTAAACAAAGAAAAGATAGCTTGGAAGTAGGATGTTTTCCTCTAAAGCGGACACATCTGAGTAAGTGACAGCAGTGTGATAAATGCAGTCCTGTGATCTCAGTGTCTGGGCCCCAGCACTCTTGGGAGCCCCAGGCTCAGGATGTGGTTCTGCAGCAGCAACCTCACTGATGCTCAGTCCAGCAAGAATGCAAAAGTGGACCTCAGCGGTCTTGGGAAAATGGCTTTGCAGGGACTTGTGGGATTTTAGTCTCTTCCCTGTCTTTCTCTATTAATTGCAAAATGGAAAAAGATGGCTTTAGATTTCTTCTCTCCTTTTGCTAGTTTTGCTTTTAATAGCTCTGAAATAAACATTACCCAGTCTTAAATTATAATTGTCAGTCATATCAGCATTAGGGTGGAGAAATAATTTGACAGCAGAGACAATGCTATCTCTGCATTTATTTAATATTCTTCTAGTAAATGTTGCATATCCTTAGAATTCCTGCAGCTAAGTATTGAAAACAGTGTAGAGTATAGCCTTCCTATTGATAAAATATATGAAAAACTTATGAAGGTTTTGTCTCTTGTTTATATCTTTTGATTATAGTTTTTCTCATGCTACTCACTGCTCATTATTTCAATTTCTAGCCACTGTGGCTGAACTAGTCTTGTTCTTCCATATTTACTCATGCATCAGGAACTTGTCCTGTTCTAACACTGTCTGGGACTTGAGGAGTGTGGTTTGATCAATACTTACTGATCCACAGTGGAATGCAGAATAACTTAATAGAAGGGAAAAAAAGGCATGCTAAACAATTTTTTAAATAGGAACAGCTGTGAAGAAAGTGCTATCCACAATGGTGGTGAGGAGCGGATGGTGCGCCCAGCACGGTTTTCCTTTGGCAAAAAGTGCTGTTGCTGCTGGCATTCCAGGCCTTCCCCAGCTTCAGGTGGAATTAATGCTGTAGGTGTAAGCACTCCAAGTTGGCAAAACAGCTTGACTAATTTGTTCTCTGATGTTTCTTTTGATATGTTCTGTCAGCTCTGTGGCTGGACTAATGACAAAAGAAAACAAGGGATGAAAGGGCAGCCTTGTTGTAAGTGGTTTTCTAAAAATAGCAACTATTTCCCCCTAAAATAATCTCTGTTGGTTTCATTTTCATAGATCAGGCCTCAGGTTCAAAGAAATCAAAAAGCTTCTGGCTTTGTCAAATGCATGGGTATCTTATCTTTCCCATGTCTTGAAAACCTCTTAGATGCTGTTCCTTAAAATGAAACTTGTTGAGATCACCACCTCTCACATTTAGACTTTTTCTGCTGGCACAGTAGGCTCTCTTGATTCTAAGTGTAAGTGCTACCTCAGTCTCTCATCCTTTGTAAATGAGGGAAGAGCAAAGAACCATAATGGCAGTGTGAATCAAATATTGAAAGACTGAAATAAATGGCACTTTCTTGTTAAGCACAACTTGCATCTGTGATATTTATGTTCCAGGCACACATCAAGGGGAAAAGATGGCTCACTTGTGGCAGGAGAACTCACAAACTGTTTTGCTAGGAGGCATTCACCCCATATGCAACAAACTTTAAAGGCAAGACGATCTGTAGTCATGTTGGTCATCACTGTGGACTGCTCACCAAAAACCTCTGTGCTGTGCTGAAGGAGGGGCAGGTGGGGGAAAAAAAAGAGAAAAAATCCTATGAATAAAAAATGAGTGAACCTGTGTTATATGATAAATAGACTCTTGGTGACTGGTGATCGAAATTCAACATTGTTTTACAAAGACATATAGTAAATACTAGATGAGGAAGAGGATTAGAGACTTGGAAAGGAAAAAATTAGCCGTGGATCTGCAAGGATATGTACAGGACATGTCAATGTCCCTGAATCTGTAAATAGTACAGAAGAAATACAAACATTTCTTATCTTACAAAAATGAAGATGTGGGATTCTTCTCTTAGGAATGTCCAAGTTTGCATTAAATTAAAAAAAATAATCTTTAAAAGCTGAGAAGAGACATGGATTCTTATAGACTGTGATTTTTCAATAGTTATAGAAACAAGGAAGAAACATTACCTGTGCGCCTCTTTGAAAAGCGCTAGGTGTTCATTGGTACAGAAGGGTCCCTGGGATAAACAGGTCCTGTTTAGGACCTGTCTCTAGGCCTGTTGGAGCAAGTCCAGAGGAAGGCCACAAAGATGATTAGAGGGCTGGAGCCTCTCTCCTATGAAGACAGGCTGAGAGAATTGGCGTTGTTCAGGCTAGAGAAGAAAAGGCTCTGGGGAGCCTTTCAGTACTTGCAGGGAGCTTTGAAAAAAAAAATGGAGAGAGACTTTTTACATAAGTAGGTAATGACAGGACAAGGGAGAATGGTTTTGAACTAAAAGAAGAGAGATTTAAGTTGGATGTTAAAAGGAAATTCTTTACTCGGAGGGTGATGAGACACTGAAACAGGATGCCCGGAGAAGTTGTGGATGCCCCATCCCTGGAAGCATTAAAGGCCATGTGGGATGGGGCCCTGAGCAGCCTGATCTAGTGGAGGGTGTCCCTGCCCACGGCAGAGGATTTGAAACTAGATGATCTTTAAGGTCCATTCCAACTCAAACCATCCTATGGTTAAATGAGACCCATACCTTTGATCTGAGGAAGCAGGTATACAGTTTTGTTGCTTCTAATATTGAAAAGCAACTGACAGTAGTTAACATTATAGAGAAACAGTGGCTACCTCAGGGAACTGCATCGTGAGTCCAGAGATGCAGGGCAAACTTAGGTAGATGCAGAATAGGAATAAGAGAGAACAGTTCTTAGGCCCACAGAAAGGGACTGGACTGTATTTTCTTTTCTAATAATCAAAGTTTTTTGCAGGGTTGGTGGTGCTCTCCATATGTAGTGCATATTTTGCTTGTCTTCTTGCTTGGCTCTCTTAAGTAGTTAACTCAGGTGTGACTGGGAGAGTCCCAATACTCATCTTTTCAATGTGTTCCCATTCCCCCCCCCCCCCCCCCCCCCCCGCTCTTTTTTTCCCCCATTTCTTTAGATCACAGCTGATTAGAGTACAACTGCAAAGGAACTGAGAAAGGACACCCTTAGCGAAGTAGTCTATCTCTCTACTGTCTTAGGCAAGCACATCCTGTAGTTCCTAATATTCTGTCTTATTATTGGTTAAATTCTTGGCTCCTTTCACTTCTGTTGAAAGACTATTCTAGAATCTTGCTATTCTGCTTGAAACCCAATTTCCAAACTCAATGGCTTCTTTTACTCTTACCTGTCAGCATTATTTGTAAAGAGAAGTGATGTTTTTCTGATAGTTTTTTCTGTTATTTTTTGTAAATACAATATACAATTCCGTTTCCTTACATATTTATTTGTTTGGGGGTTTTATGTATTTGTTTCAGCATAAAATAATGTTTCATTTTCCCCAGTCATCTTCTTCAATGAACATGTTACCATTTAGGGTTTAATCTTTCTTGAACGTGGCTGTCCCAAACTGTGCCCAGTATCCTGTATGTGGTCTTAGCGCATGGTTTTGTGTCAGCACTGATATTTCTGCTGAAAGTATGCTCCCTGCTGCAGTTGAGGATTGCAGTTAATAACTTTCAGTGTTATGCTGGGTGAATGGCTCAGTCTTTACTATGATTACCAAAGTTGATTCTCTCTTATTTTTGACTGAGAAGTTCCCAGGTAAAACAGAAATTTATGAATGTCAACACACTCTAGAATTCTTTCATTTCACTTCTGTTATGTCTCTGTGTACTTTGGTTCTCTGTGTGGCCTGGTAATGCGCTGTTAATGAAATTACCCAACTTTATCAAGAGAATTCATCAACCAGTTCCACTGTGTGCCTAGCCCATTGATAAAGCTAATAAAAAGGACTGGTTTTGAAATGAGTCACTGAAGAACTCAACAGGAATTTTCCCCGTTTGACTGGGATTACAGTAGTGCAACCTGTTGTCATGCATCCTTTACCTAGTTCACAGCATATACTGCAGCTCTTGTCTTGATGCCCATCTTCTTTTCTGGTGACATAATGAGTACTTAAATGAAGCCTAGATTTCAAAAAAGGGCACATTTTAATTCTACTTTTTTTCTAAAATTAAGCAGTATAGTCTTTATTATCTTGTCTTTCTGTTCAGCTAGGTTCAGACGAAGCACTCCAGAATTTTGTCGTCTTTTGAACTGTCTGTTCTTTAAGGGCCATGTGTATTTTAGATACTGGTATTGCAGCATTGATAATGACTACCATTATTTACCTTTTTGTGTTCAACACTTTTCTGTTTATACTAGGCTGAAAATTACTGGTTTTAACAGCTTTGAGACTGAAAAATTGGTTGAATAAATTTAGAGTACAGGTGTAGGTGGTTTGGTACTGAATGTAATTACATAGTCCACTTTTTATCCTCATCTTCTTTTTCATCAGAGTTTCTTAAATGGAGCAGTAGAATTTGATACTCAACCACAGAGGAAAGCAGTTCCCAGGAAAAATGTCTTTGAGACCAGAAGAATTAAAGATGATGTTCAGCAAGTGCTTTAAATCAGCAATGCTGGAAGAAGAGACAGTCCTGTCTGCTTCCCTCTCATGACTACCTTTTCTGCTGCTGCAAACATCTGTGTGGCCATGTGGTGTACCGGGTTGGGAAACTGTTCTGGCTTAAAAGTGACCCAGGCAACAGTGAGGAGTTTTTCAGTCATAGTAGTTCCCTGATGTAGCTTTCTTCCACACATGTGTTGGAAACAAAGGGTAGGGTTTGTTCAAGTATTGAGTTACAGCCTTAATTTGATTTAGAAGTTGGACTTTCAGAAATATGCACAAAGCATTCTTGGCACTGTTATTTTGTTAAACTAATAAGGAATCTAGACCAAGAATTGCCTTCATAAACTCATTTACAGTTTTAGCTGAACATATCAAAGCCACTTCTGGGCTAGGCATAGTCTGGTGGTTTAGAAGATCATTTCTGGACTGTAGAAATTGACAGTGTTTTGCATGATGCTATACCTTCAAACATGGGAGATGGGGTGTTCAGTCTTATAGCATGCAAACTTTTTATATTGCAAATGTGGGGTTTATTTTTTTTTTTATATTTCTATCCCCGAGTTTGAAAATACTACCATCTGAAATTTCCCCATCCCCAAAATAGCGTACGCAGTTTCAACTTCAAACCTCCTGGAACAATCGGAGCTGTTTTAGTGAAAAACTGGAGTGCATTTAGATTAGGCTGAGGGAGTGAACATAACTCCAGCCATGTCTTACCAAGGCACCACTGAACTGTTGGTGAAGATGGTGCTAAAAGGCCTTGGAACTTCATTTTACTAGGAATGGCACACAGGCACAGTAAGATTCAGTGGCCCAAAGAGCTTGTAGTCTGCATATGCAAGGTACAAAGGGTATGTACAAATTTGTATGAGGTCACCTAGCAGCACAACATCGGGCATTAAAGTAAAACTTTTTGTAAGTTTTGTGGATTGCTGGTTTTGTGGATTGCTGCTCCTTACTGCCTGCTGAACAGTTACTTCACTGATTTGTATGAGTGTCTCAAATACTGGAGTAATTAAATGGAGGACTGGCTGGAGAAGTCTCTGCCCTTTCTCACTTATTTTTTCCAAGATTGGTGTAAAAATCAGCTGTCACAAATCAATGTCTGTATCTGCAGGGAGGAGTTTTTCACTCATCTCCTGTTTGTTGGAGATGAGAAGAGCGGGAACTAGGCGCTCCACAAGAGAAAAGGAAATGAATTAAGGTGTACTGTTTCTAATGAGACCACTGCTGGAGTTTGTCAGTGTCATGATTCAAGACTTGTTTAAACTGTGCTGTTCTTTGCAAAGGATAGCATTATACTCAACAAAGGGAAGGGTTTGATAAAGTACAATTGCTACTATTTCTTGGCTGAAGGCTCCAGGAGGTAAATAGATTTAATTTCCTGGGCTTATTGCAGTATCTTATCTCCGTTTTGGAGCAAATTTTACATTAATCAGAGTATTAATGTTTCATAAACTTTTGGAGGAAGCTAAATGTCTGGAGTGCCTTTAGCATGTCCTGTCCATTCTCCAGCATTAGGTTTAGATCTTACTTTATTCTCTGTTCAACCTTAGTGCTTTAATCACTATTCCTTTCTTTTTTGTAGCCTCTGTGAATGTGCTTGTCCAAAACTGCAAAATTTACAACGATGCTAGCTGTGATATCTCTGCCGATGGGCAGCTGCTGGCAGCCTTCATTCCCAGCAGTCAAAGAGGCTTCCCTGATGAAGGAATACTGGCTGTATATTCTCTGGCACCCCACAACTTGGGCGAGATGCTTTACACAAAGAGATTTGGTAAGCGTGCAGCAAGAAGTCAGGGTGGGTGGAGGGTATAAGAAGTTACCTCAGAACTTCAGCCTTCAGTAAGAAATGCAATAGCCATCAGTAGTTATAGTAGCATGAAATATTTCATTGGCCTTCTAGCCAGCCTCAGACATGGTACTGCTGGGGAGAGACTTGTGGTATGGTCTCAACAAGTAAAGTGCTGCTATGGGGAAGCTGCTAAGGGATAGGGTTTTTTTATCCCTTAAAGGACTTCATTGTTCTAGTGGCAGAACACTGGCAGCAAGGAAATGTCTTGCAAGATTGGTAACTTGCGCAGGTCTCCTTATTCTTCTCTACCCCTTATAAGAATTAGATTAGTATGGCATATGTTATGGGAATGCTGGAAGAGAATTAAAAAGCTGTGAGGATGAAGCATGGGGAGGGATATCAACCTGTGAGAGAAATAACCCCTCTTCTCTTCACAGGCCCTAATGCGATTTCTGTGAGCCTGTCTCCAATGGGCAGATATGTTATGGTGGGACTGGCTTCCCGACGTATCCTGTTGCACCCCTCCACAGAACACATGGTTGCTCAAGTCTTCAGGCTGCAACAGCCCCACGGTGGAGAAACCTCTATGAGGGTGAGTATATGTGTATCCTGTTCTATATGTTTTCATCAGTGGTTTTGTGTCCCTTTGGCTTCAGCCTAGTAGTTGCTGGGTTATGATAACAGAGGTAGCCTGCTCCAGACCCACTGAATAATAAACATGTTAAGGGATTTATTACAGAGGTGTGCAAACGTGGCAGGAGAACGTAAATACAACAGAATTGTGAAACTTCTCTTGTTTCAAATATGATAACAAACAAGTACATTCCATGCTGTGGAATACATTCCTAGGTCTAGGTATCATTCAGAGTACCTAGTAGGTCTTTTGTATTTTTTTGGGTAATATGCATCTTGCTTGTGGTACTACAGTTGGCTTTGCTAAGGCAGCTTATCAGCTGAGGCTTCAGGATCATTTTCTGTCACTCCTAAAAGCAGTTAACCTCTAGGAGAGCAGCCACTAGCAGTTTAAGGAAGGGTAGGAGCCAAGCTTCATATCACACTTGCAAGCTGAGGGTGAGGCTCACCAGACTTTTCCCAAGCTTGTGGTTTTATGTGTATGTAGGCATATTTTGGCAATGGAATTATCTTTCTGTACTTCTGCTTTGTGGGACAGTTGAACCATGAACCACTCTGACTAGTTTAGTACTTGAGGGAAAACCTCCATCTTTTTTCTAGCTGTCAGATAGAGTTAAGAGAACATGTGTGTGTTGCTTTGTTCATCAGTGAATCACAACAGCTCTTCAGTTACAGTTTAAAGTAGTAAAAGTTGATAATGCACAGAGAGTTGAGAAATCAGAAGTAATTTCTGAAGCTGAAATTTGGGTTGGATTCAAGTTCTAGGCCATGTGTTCAGGTGACTTGTTGCAGGAGATTAAAAATAGATCTTCAAACCTTTTCACTTTGGGGGATAACTTGATCATAGTGGAATTCATTCCACGAATAAGCTTTTTTTCTCTCTCTTTTTTTTTTCTTTCAATTTTTTTAAAAGCTTCCCTGATTATTATTATTACTTTTGGCAGAGCTTTTCCAGTGTAAAAGGGTTGCAGTGAGCCATTTGTCTAGTGACCTTACACTAGGTAGAGACTTCTGTCTGGAAGAAATCCCTTGATTCACCTTCAAATGCTGTAGTTGCTCTCCAGAGAGCTCATGATTCAGAGAGGGTCACCTCAGCTGCATCATTATGAGAGCCGCTTTATCAGCTGATATAAAACTCTTGTTTATTTTCATCATCTGCTCCATGTTATAAGGCAAGGAAAGATCAATGATTAAGGTATTCTTTGGTGCACCAGTCAGCACTTTTTCAAACCTGTTTCTGAGCTACCATTCTGGTACGAGCCTCTTTAAGAGGCAGAAATTAACAGATATTTATGAAAAAAACCCACTTTTTTTTTTAGAAGGTACAGTTGGTGAAAGCTGTGTGGATATACAATCAGTAAGTATATAGATTCAGCATCCTGTTAGATCCTTTTAAAAATATAGTTTTCCCTAATACTTTCAGTTATTTTAAGATCCTAGTGGAATGCATTTCTTTTTTCTACCAGAAACTGGAGTATCCCTTCTCACAGTCTTTTTACCATATCATAGTAAGCTAAGATGGAGAAGTCTTTTAGCAAAAATCTCTCATCTGTCCTTTACATTTGCTCTAAACTCCAGTTGCTATGGCTTCTAGCCCTTCCTTCTGAAGACATTTCTGTATAGCCAGATAAATCAGTAAGCTTCTGTTTAAATGTTTCATTTATATTTCTTCATCTCTTGTCTTCAAATGCTTGTATCCTTGCTCTTAGTCACCATTTAGTGAAGTAATGCTTTGTATTCCCTTAATTTTCTCTTGTAATTTGATCTTCCAGCTTTCATTTTTTTTCTCTTTTGAATTCTCTCCAAAAAAACCCTTCTTTCCCCCTCCCCCTTCTGGAATGTGTTTAAATGTACGTAATGTGATAAGCATAGTTTTACCAGAACCCCAGAGAGGGTGGTTTTTTTCTGTTTCTTTTGGACAACCACCTTTACTTATGTAGTCAAAAACCAACAGGGTTTTTTCAGGATTGGGAGTTTTTTTGGCTGTTTTGGTGCATTGAAAATTTTGTATAATTTTTTCCCACTCTTGCTTTTCAGACTTGCTCCACATCACTGCACTCCTGTCTTTCTCATCTGCTGTAGTTCTGAATTTTTTTTTCTCCAGATGGATTGCATGTATTCTAAAGGTTGCTTTTTTCATCTTTCTTGTACATGTATTTATAGCTTCTAAAAAAACTTTCTCCCACGTTTTTAAATCTATTCAGTCTAGCAGGATTTGCTAACTAATTTGCTGTTTTCCCTTTTCCCACATCGTGTTTAAAGATGTTAAAAATGTCTCATTTCTGACTGCTTTGGACTTGGAGCTTTATGCATATGTGACAGGGTCACAGCTAGATCAATTTGAATTAATTTGGTTAAAGAGCCTTTCTGTCGAATGGTGTTGAGTATTGTTTCAATGTTTTGGTGTGCTGGTGGTTGTCTTTGTGCTTGGTCCTGTTAATCTTGTAAATATTACTCCTTCATCTAGTTGTAAAAATTAGTGCATCAACTACAGGTATTTCTTCTGTCTTGAGTTTTGCAATAATACTGGTTCATAAGTTCGTAATAGTTTTCAAGACATGCAAAATGAAACCAGATTTTTAAGTAGGAAACTTTATCATATTCTTAGCACACTGTCTTTACAGTGGCTGACATATTCATATTCAGTTGAGTAAAAACCTATTTGTAGCTTTGCAGTAGAAAAAGGTTTAGGGAACCTGGTGAAACTGTATTCTTCAATCTCTAATTTAAAGTGCACATTAGAGAGAATCAGAAAGCATTTTTGTTGCCTCTGTGCCAAGAGCTTGCAATACAAAGGACTTGTTACTTAACTTCTTAATTAAAAATAAGTCAAAGCTGTGTTTGAAGCAGTATTTTGTGGATATTTTAATTATACATTACTCCAAAACTCCCAAAAGAAATGCTGCATCACATTTTGTGAAAATTCTTTTAAGTTATTGAACAGTTGTTCCCTTTCTTCCTGCCTGCCTTTCTTCCTGCCTGCCTTTCTTCCTGCCTGCCTTTCTTCCTGCCTGCCTTTCTTCCTGCCTGCCTGCCTTCCTGCCTGCCTGCCTTCCTGCCTGCCTGCCT